>NC_068937.1:104296052-104317482 GCF_016801865.2 Culex pipiens pallens | reverse complement strand
AGGTCAAACTAAAAAGTTACTTTTCCAAGTGATTTTATTGCCTTTCCTCAGTGAGGAAGGCAAAAAACTTTAAATATTAAATAGTGTAAGGGAGCGTTCTTTTATTACGTAACGCAAAAATTTGAATTTTTAGACCCCCTCACCCTTTTTAAAAAATTGTGTGGAGCGTAACACAGCTACCGACCCCCCTCCCCCCCAACTGCGTTACGTAATAAAAGAACGCTCCCATTAATGACGTATGTGTTTCTCTCTTCCAGATCTCCAGCGGCCTGTACCACTTTGCGCTGGTCACGGCCAAGTCGCACGTGTACACCTGGGGCAAGAACATCGAGCGGCAGCTGGGTCGCGAAGGAGGTCGCAACGAGGTGCTCATCCCGACCCGGTTGGACCACGTGGCGGGCGTTGAATACGTCGAGTGCGGCGCCGATTTCACGCTGATCATGACCGAGGACGGGGTGGTCAAGTCTTGGGGTAACAATAATTTGGGCCAGTGTGCGAAGGAGATCAACCAGGAGCGGAGCGGAGTTCCGGGTAAGCTGGTGCGGTTGCCGATTTCGAACCGGTTGGTGCGCATTCCGGACAGTTCGCAGTTTATCGAGTTGCCGCACGAGATAAGGCTGCCTGCTAGCGATGGGAGTCACGAGCCGGGTGGTCAGGTGTTGCGGTTAATCAAGTCTATGCCAAAGTTTAGGCGGGGTTTCGTGCAGAAGAGCACGCTGGAGAAGGTGATTAATAATAACATTTCGACGATCAGTTCGAGCTTGAACGATGTTAGCAATACGACCGAGTTGGAGGACTTTGTTGGGGAGTTGCGGACGGAGTACGATTGTAGACTTCAGAACCAGAACGCTAGTACGATGTCTTCGCTGCAGTCGGTTTCGTACGCGACTTCGCCGATCGTGACGGATGACGACGAGGATGGGATGGAGGAGATGGACGAGCAGGAACAGGAGTCGGAACAGTCGTCAAGGTTGTTCAACGAGCGTCATCTGCTGAGCAACGACTTTATTCACTATTGTTTGTACATCTTCCACGGGCTGTACAGTCAGGACAACATTCTGGAGTTGACGAAGCGTTGCAACGAGTACCACATCCGGATGATGATGCTTAACTACGACTACGTTGAAGCGTTCCACTTGATCTTGGAGCAGCTATCCGGGTCGATGTCCTCATCGGCGTCCCCAGCGGCAATCGCCAAAACCACCATGAATCTGGTCAAGATCTTCGAGTACTTTACCAAAGACTCCTCCATCATCCCGATGGACACCGCCAACTTCAAGTACTTTATCTACGAGCTGTTCATGTTCTTTGTCAAGCACAACATCTCCCTCGACGTTCTGGAAGAGTACTTCCTGCGCAACCTCGACTACTACCTGCTCCAGCTGGCCTTCGTCCTGTACTTTAGCAACACAAACAACCTCTCCAGCGGCCTCCGCACCAACGTCGATCCCGCCACGCTGGAACTCGAGCGCAAACTCCTTGACAAGTTCAACAATAACGGCAACAACCTGCTCGCGACGGCGGAAACTTTCGGCGGCGGTTCCTCCAGTTCGTCTAGCCCCGGTTCCCAGTCGGCGGCCCGCGTCGTTCGCAAGCTGGAAAATACCGAAGCCATCGCGCGTGCCCTCTCGACTAAGTTCAGCGTGCTGCTCTGCCAGAAGCTGATCGAACACTTTGAACGCAACAAATGACTGGGGCTTGACGACGAGGAGAGGTCGCGTTAGACAGAAAAAAAGCAGCACGTACTTACGCAGAATTGCACACGATTGTGTTTGTAGCGAGAATAGCTGAATTTATATATTTATTTGTGAATACTTTCTTTGTATTTTTTAAGTGAACAGCGGCGATCAAACCGGACGATATTTATTTGCATCAAACACGATTATTTGTATACAATTTGATTATGAAAAGAGCTATTGTAATTGTACACACAGACAAACACTCAAACTTTAAACTGTTGCTAGTTTCAGTAAAGTTTCTTGGAAGAAATTGAAAGACTGAACATCTTAACAAAACAAAAAAGAACGGAAGCACACTAAGAACAAAACTACAAAACAACGCTACTCATCAACAACTACTTTACTTATAACTTATATTTATATTAACTAGTTTGTAGCAAAAACAGTCAGCATATTATTATCCTTCATCCTAGGCAAGCAATAGTAGAATCTACAAAACCTTTTTACGGAACTGAAAACGGGGCGGTGTGCGCGCGATGGCACACAACACTAGTCAAAGCCAAAATTGAGAGTAAGAATTGGCAAGGGAAGACGATTTGTGACTTTTTCGGTTGCATGATTGAAGTGCTTTTAAATAAATCAAATAAATATGATAATACAATTTTGTATTGTTAAAAAATTTCATCTTAAATAATGGTACTGAAAAAAAAACTTTCAAAAAATGAAGAAAGATATGGTAAATTTGAATCATGATATTTCAAGACCAGATTTTTTAATGAATTTTGATAATCATACAACACTTTCACCAAATATCAAAACTTAAATAAATTAATTGAATTTTGCAATGCCAGATTTTTTTTTTTTAAAGAAAATTGCATCCAAACCCATATGATATAATTTCAAATTAAAATATCTTAAACTGAAGTTAATCAACGACGAACAAAACTGGATGAAAAAGTGAATATACACATAAACAGATGGTCCCTTAAGCTGGCCTTTGATCACGAAATTTGACATTTTGTTGATTACTTTTTCAAAACAACCAATGCGCCATGGGTTTCCTATGTACATAGGACCTTTTGAAAAAGTAAGTGAGTTTTCCAAATTTATCTTACAAAGGTTATTTGATCTTTCGATAATGTTAGCCGATCTGGCAATCAAGCCATGAGTTATTGACTTGTTATTGACCAAGCAAAAAGACAATCAATTTAATCATTTTTGGGTTTTTTTTTTTGGCTCATCATAAATACGTTGATTCTTGCGTCTTTTTGAAATCTTATCCGTGATTTACTCGATTGTTTACAAAATAAGTTGAATTTTGAAGTCAAAAAGCGCGTTAAAACGTGTAAAGTTTGAACCCTTTGTAAGGTTGACATTTGTAAGAATGTTTTTTTTTTTCAAATAAAGTAAATTCCGTGATGTTTTTGGATGTGATTTAACGGTGCACATCAACCATAGCTTTTGCACCAAAATTTTGGTTACACACATTTTGGTATCTTCAAAACTAACAATATCCCCACATCAAGTACTGTCTACAAAGTATTTTACAACAAAGTCTGACTATTAAAAACCAGATTGTTTCTGGATTCGGTCCGTAAGTTTGACAATTTTGGAATAAGTAGACATCACGGTCGAACGGACATGACACCAGGAACAAATTTTCTTTAAATTTCTGAAGCAAACTAGGGGAAATATACCCATTTTAATCACACTAAGCCGTTTGACCAATTCTCATCACTTTTGCCGTTTTCCGCTATTAAATCAACATTTTCAGATGTATCAACAATGGAGAGTTGCTTACTCACTTTTATTTGAGCTATTTATTACTTTGGAACAGTCAAAAACACTTTATGAAAGCTGCAATTCGTGATCAAAGTGCTGATAGGCCGATAATAGAAATAGGCTGAAAAGGGTATAGTTCCCCTATCACTTGCGCCATCTACATTCAAGTTTTTTTTTTTTTTATTCTCAGCTTATTTTTATTAGGTCCGTTTAGGTGCTATGACCAGGTTAGGACCGAGGAACGGTTCAAAATAATTTAGAGTACATTACAAAAATATGTTCATTTTCCTCCATATTTGCCAAGCATGTAGCTAACAAGTCTTAATTGGTCTACGCGGGTCTTGCAGGTCTGGAACCTGGCGCTGTATTCGTTGAAAATGTGCCACAGCTCAGTTGAACTGTAGAGCACCTCCTCTCGTTCCGCCGTAGGGGTGGCACCGGCGCCGGCGCCGGTATTTTCTTGACTGCTTCCTGCGGGTCGAGGGCGATCCTTAGATTTTACGTCCGAAACTGCGCCCGGCAGCGGAGGGAACTCCGCCGGCGTGAACGCTGGAACTGCTGGACTCTGCTTCTCCGCCTTCCTTGCCGGCGGTTTTGGTTGCGACGCCTGCTGGCGCCTCCGGATGAAGTCCGCTCGCTTGGGGCAGCTGCGGTCCGTGGCTTCGTGGGCTCCAGAGCAGTTGGCACACCGCTTCGGCTCAGCTTCTTGGATTTTGCACTCGTCCGTCTTGTGGGGTCCCCCACAGCTGTTGCATCTGCCCTTGAGGTGACAGTTCTTGGTTCCGTGCCCCAGAAGCAGGCAATTCTTACACTGGGTCACTCTGGGTTGTTTGTTCCGGTAGGCCTCCCACCGGATGATCGTGCTTGCTATGATTTTCATTGGAGAAAGCTTCTTCAGCGTAGTGTATCCCTTGGGGAAGACGATGATGTACGGAATTTCGTCCGCGGTAGTTTGCTCCTTCCGCTTGATGGCATGCACCTCCAAAACGTCCAGTTTGAGATCCCTTTTCAGCAGCTTCTTTACTTGTTCCGGATCCACATCCGGGAGACCACGTAGAACGACCCGCTGCGATCGTTCGCTTCGTCGTTGGTAGGTGTAGAATTCCACTTTATGTTTCTTGAAGTGCACTTGCAACTTGTCGAAGTCTTCGACAGAGAAGCTTGTTACCTTGGTGCCAAACCGAGTAATCTTGAAAATTGGCTCGAAATCGTATAGACACAGCGACGTTATCTTCACAAGCCTGTAAAAGGCCGTGGAGTTCTTTACCACCAACGGTGGTTGCTTTTGTTTACCGGGCGGTGGAACCGCCGGGGCGTCGCCTCCTCCCGCTGGGCTGGCATTGTTGTTGTTTTCCGCTAACGGGCTGAACTTGTTGTTGTTGAGCACATTCTGCTCCACTTCTCCTTCTCCGACGACAGCTCCGGTGATCTCAGGGGACTTCTTCCGCTTCCGATTTCCGGGGATGAGTTGGAAATCATCCGTCTCGGAGGTCTCTTCCACCTCCATCCGTCAAACAACTCGAGGCACAACGATGCCTGTAGCGCGCACGTCACAAACGTCTACTCTCTCGAAGCTGTCGAAGCCAAGTGATCTACATTCAAGTTGTCGAAGTAGCATCGCGCGCTTAAGCATGATTTCTCAAAATGTCTTATGCAACAATTAATTAAAACATTTAGCATTAGTATGGGGATAGAAACGGTTTTTTGGAATTAAGTTTGTCTTTATGATTGTATGTTGCCGAGCTACCGTGGCCGTAAGGTTACGGGTTTCGCCTTGTAAGCGGAAGGTGATGGGTTCGATTCCTGTCTGGCTCGGCAAAGTCAGATCCCTTTAAAGAGTAAATCTGCTCACCGGGAATCCTGACCGGTAGGGGTAGTGGGTTTCGACTAGCGGCGTGCTGGATTCCCAATCCAGAGGTCGTGAGTTCGATTCTCGTACCGGGATGATGAAGTATTAAAAGTTAAATCTTCTGGTTGAAATGGAAATTTGGAAGTTTTTTCTGATCTTCCTAAAAAATTCCAGATTGTAACTGTGTTGGAATTCTAAAACTAGATAAGCGAGAACATCTTTATAAATGAAACTCGAAACACTTGTTTGTTTGTTTGTTCACAAAGATATTCAAAGATCAAAAATTTCAAGCTTGGCAAAAATGACTCGGAGTGATAAAATATACAAACATGCAATCTTTAGATCGAAAAAGTCACAAATTGTTGTTCCAAAAACACATTTAATCAATCTACCGTAACTGCCATCGGGCCAAAATTAATAAATTGAGACATTTTGTGAGAATGAGATATCAGATAGGTCAAACCACGAGTCACTATTGTTCTACACTACATATTTCATAAATATTTAATCGCTAGTTAGTGCATTCTATTTTGTATTTAACTTTAAGATATATTTTTTTTTGCGCGCAACTGTGAAATCGGAGAAGATATTCAACTAGACGTTAAGATTTGTTTGTGCTTTGTGGCAATAGCTTTTCCTAAATGTTGGCAAGTAGCACATAATAAACAAACAAACACACAACACGCCTTGAGGAGCAACATTAGCGGCAAATATTCAAATTCTTACTCAATATCACATGAAACTGTGAATTTGTTATCGAATAAGTGATAGGATATGGATCTTGCAGTTGTACCACTCTTACTAGTAGCGAATCAAGAACATTGTTAGAGGAGCAAATATTTTAATCGTCATAATGAAAGCATAAAAGTAATCATACAAAAAAACACACACTTGCGAGAACCAGGTTCGGAATAGAGGACACAAATTGTTGCGCGAAAGGAATTTGCTTGGCGAAAGAAGAATCTTGAGAAAAGGATCTTGTTAGAAAGTTGCGATCGGTTTTTTGCTAAACTATAAATCTTGCATTGAAAGAAATGTGAAAGAATAAAGGAATGTTTTTTTCATAAACTTAATTCCAGCTTGTGTTTTCTTCAAACCAGACCAAAATTACGAGATTTAAGTCTCATTTAAAGTGAAATTTATTTACATTACTAAGACATCAAATCGCTTACCAGCAACCCTCACTTCTGCTTGATATATTTGAGGTACTTCCGGGCGTTAAAGTTGTCCTCGACCTCGTCCTCGATGCGAATCTTCTGCTTGGGCTTTCGCTTGTCCAACCGGGCCTTTCGTTCCGCTTCAGACAGGAGACTCAAATCCAGGGGCAGCTAAAAAAGAACAATATTCTTCAGAAACATCAACTAAAATTGAATTTCTACTGCAGTTACCTTGATGATCCTCCGCGGCTCGTGGTAGTTGATGTTGATTGTGGCCCCGTTCGGCAGCACGACCATCGTCGGATAGCGCCGGGCGTAGATGCTCCGGTGAACCTTCACCACGGCGGCCGTGTTGGACGAGAGGAAGCGTTGGCCGGTTGAAACGATGCCGGGCCGTACCAGGCCGAGCAGCGGAAGCTTGGTGAGCATTTTTAGAACTTATTAAAGCGCGATCTGTTGAATTTTGATTAAATTTGTTATAAAAATTACGATAACCAACGAGACGAGATGTCTTGTGCAACAAAATCAAAACATGCAGCCGTGAGAAGTGAGCGCTTTTTGACAGAAGCAATTCTCTCGTGAGTGACCGGTGATTTGTTTTGACAGTTGAGCACGCTGATGTGAAATCAGCAAAATTTGGAATTGGATTCAACCAATAAACTGCTATTAAAAATAAAAACTAAGAATTTTATCAATATTTTAATTGAGTCCTGAAATCAAGTTTAATCTCTTAAAAAAATATTGAGAGGTCAAGAAACAACAGCACGAATGGCAGAACAAAAGGGTGCTTTTTCCCACTGAGAAATGTAACGACCAGCGCCGATTTATTTTGCATCGACCAATCTGTTTCCCTCGACAATCTGTAGGTTGAACAAATCAGGCTGACGAAGGCCGATTGGGGCGTTACATTTCTCCCCCTTTTATGCTTGCTTTCTGTACACTCAAAAGCAAAAGTATCCCTCAAAAGGATACTTTCTACAAGGGGGAGGAAACTTCAAAAATATTAAGAACATTTTGGTAGAATAACGAAGTTTTAATATACTTTTTAATATATTAACGAAATGTCAACCATAAGTTCTCACCAACACTTGAAGCACCTTGATTTTGACAATGCAAGCGGATTGTTGTTGTTTTCATTTATCAGCTGATTGAAATATTTATTTTTAAGCACAATTGAATAATAAAACAATTTTATATTCATAGACCGTTCGAGGGGCGGGTTGGGAGATGTTTCGTCTAGGCTAGATTTTCTGCCGCGATATTTGTGGACCTGATTTGGACCTCAACCTTGACCTCAACACATTATCGTGCTCGTTTGCCTTAGATGTCAGGGCACGTTGACTGGCTTCAACATCCGTCTCCAAATTGACCGTGTCTGGTGTAACATCTTCGGTAGGGACTCTTGACACATTAGCTGGCCACTTTTGTTTGGCTAGAGCTAGCCGCCGTGCCCGACCAGGCTCGATTGACGGAATTTCCACCGTCAGACAGGCACTTGCGTTGGCATGAAAACACTTCAGAAAATGTCACCCTCCTTCTCCTTCTACTACTGTTGCGCTCATGAGGCTGTTCCTTTGGCACTGACATTATAGCCGTTCGAGGTACGGTTGGCAGAAATTCCGTCATGCCGTTCTGGACAGAACCAGCTACAACGGAATCCATCTTCCGGCAATCGCATGTACTCCGGAGATGGCAAAGTTACAGCTTCCAGTTGGCGAGTTTGAACGATATGTGAGCAACGATGCCAGATTATTTTGAGGTAGATCTGTATTTTCTTAAAAATAAATCTGTATTTTATCTGTATCATGTCAAATTCGAAGCCATAGAAGATTTTTTAGACTTTTAACAATAGATTTAAGCTTTTTAATCATATTAACGCATAATTCAATTATTAAATTGTTGAATTTTTTAAATAAAATCATTTAATAAAAATCTGTTTATACAGATTCTGTGATTTTTGGGATCGAAAAATCTGTATAA
This sequence comes from Culex pipiens pallens, assembly GCF_016801865.2. NCBI lineage: Eukaryota > Metazoa > Arthropoda > Insecta > Diptera > Culicidae > Culex > Culex pipiens. Next base: position 104,309,035 of record NC_068937.1, on the reverse strand, counting down.
TACAGATTTATCTGTATATCTGGCATGGCTGTATGTGAGTATTTCCTGTTAGATACTTGGAACAGAGTTCAAAGTTGGCCACATCCCGTTCTCGACGTGAAGAGCCTGGGTGGAAATCGGATGGGAACCTGGCTTGTGAGACAAGCCGCTTGCAAGCGGCAACGGTCGACCGACGACGGTCAACGGTAAACAAAAACAACAAGAAAAATCTGACTTTTCTTTACGTCAGTTATGACATTTATATTAAAGGTGTATATATTCAGGGTGGGAAAGTATTAATATAATAACGAACGTTAGTATACTTATTAATATAATAAGTAAAGTTTAACGGAGTTTCCTGCCCCTTGACTTTCTATCCTTTTTTCAAGTTCACCCTGCGTCACCCTTTCAAAAGGGTATGTCAAAATCAGTACACTCAAAGTAAAAAGTCACTGAAAGAAAGTCACATTACAATATCACATGTTTTACACGTGAATCTGCCTCATACGACTTTACATGTTAATGTCATGTGCAAATCACTTCGAAAATATTCATCGTGGGACACGGTAAAGTCAAATGCAAAACACGTTAACTTCACGTGATGACGCACATGAATTTGTAATCTTTTTCACATGAATGTTAAATGATTTTGTAGTGTCAATCAAATGGTTTTCTATTGATATTCAGGTGGGTAAAAATGGAGGATTTCTTTTTCAATTTTAATTTATTAATTGCTCAGTTTCAGTTATAAAAATATCTTTATTTTTTCCTAACTTTTGCACTTAAGAAAAAAAATCACTTAAAAGCATAAATAATCTTGCAAATAATTCTTCTCTATCACAAAACAGTCAAAGAATAGGGACCAGATTCTGTGTCCGCGTTGAATCCACCGCAATTGATGTCCATGTTAATACTCCAAAAGCGCCGCTCGGCTAAAGTTTCGGTGATGAAGCCGCTCAACTGATGTTCCGATGCACATAGGATTGACGATTGAGGAGTTTTGCAAATTGTTGGCAACAAAACTCCGGATTTCGATCACGAACACTGGCCGGAATCTATTCTTCTGAAAAATCAATGAAAATTTCATACTGTATTAACTTTTAGAAGCAATACTTTTCTCTTGTTTTTACTTACCTAGAAATAACCCGTGCAATACAATAATTCTCAAAATATTTATACAAAACCCTCGTTAAAACAATGTTTTAACCCAAAGAGCAATTTTTGCTCCATCACCGTTCGTAGCCATCTTACTTATGAAGAAATTTTCACCAACCACATTCAAAAACCAAAACATTTCAATCTAACGTGTTTTTCACGTCAAAATCAAAGGAAATGTCGAATGGGGCAAATCTACGTGAAATTCATTTGAATCTAAAGTGAACATCATGCGAAAAAATGATGAAAGGTTTTGCGCTAACGATCAGCTGATTTCAAATGATTTTAACATCAAATTGGTATGAAAAATATGTGTCGGTCAAAGGAAAAGCATGTGAATTTATCGTGTCGATTTTTTGAGACACTCACGTGAAATAACACTTGAGATTACTATTGGTACGTTCGTTTGATGGCTAGTTCCACACGGAGTGCCGCACTCAATGCTGTCAAAGTGTTTCTTTGAAGAAACTCGCGCTAGTTCCGCACGAGTTTCGCTGCCATCTTGGAACTGAAACTCTAGTGCCGCACTCAAGGGGCAGGAAACTCCGTTAAACTTTACTTATTATATTAATAAGTATACTAACGTTCGTTATTATATTAATACTTTCCCACCCTGAATATATACACCTTTAATATAAATGTCATAACTGACGTAAAGAAAAGTCAGATTTTTCTTGTTGTTTTTGTTTACCGTTGACCGTCGTCGGTCGACCGTTGCCGCTTGCAAGCGGCTTGTCTCACAAGCCAGGTTCCCATCCGATTTCCACCCAGGCTCTTCACGTCGAGAACGGGATGTGGCCAACTTTGAACTCTGTTCCAAGTATCTAACAGGAAATACTCACATACAGCCATGCCAGATATACAGATAAATCTGTATTATACAGATTTTTCGATCCCAAAAATCACAGAATCTGTATAAACAGATTTTTATTAAATGATTTTATTTAAAAAATTCAACAATTTAATAATTGAATTATGCGTTAATATGATTAAAAAGCTTAAATCTATTGTTAAAAGTCTAAAAAATCTTCTATGGCTTCGAATTTGACATGATACAGATAAAATACAGATTTATTTTTAAGAAAATACAGATCTACCTCAAAATAATCTGGCATCGTTGCTCACATATCGTTCAAACTCGCCAACTGGAAGCTGTAACTTTGCCATCTCCGGAGTACATGCGATTGCCGGAAGATGGATTCCGTTGTAGCTGGTTCTGTCCAGAACGGCATGACGGAATTTCTGCCAACCGTACCTCGAACGGCTATAATGTCAGTGCCAAAGGAACAGCCTCATGAGCGCAACAGTAGTAGAAGGAGAAGGAGGGTGACATTTTCTGAAGTGTTTTCATGCCAACGCAAGTGCCTGTCTGACGGTGGAAATTCCGTCAATCGAGCCTGGTCGGGCACGGCGGCTAGCTCTAGCCAAACAAAAGTGGCCAGCTAATGTGTCAAGAGTCCCTACCGAAGATGTTACACCAGACACGGTCAATTTGGAGACGGATGTTGAAGCCAGTCAACGTGCCCTGACATCTAAGGCAAACGAGCACGATAATGTGTTGAGGTCAAGGTTGAGGTCCAAATCAGGTCCACAAATATCGCGGCAGAAAATCTAGCCTAGACGAAACATCTCCCAACCCGCCCCTCGAACGGTCTATGAATATAAAATTGTTTTATTATTCAATTGTGCTTAAAAATAAATATTTCAATCAGCTGATAAATGAAAACAACAACAATCCGCTTGCATTGTCAAAATCAAGGTGCTTCAAGTGTTGGTGAGAACTTATGGTTGACATTTCGTTAATATATTAAAAAGTATATTAAAACTTCGTTATTCTACCAAAATGTTCTTAATATTTTTGAAGTTTCCTCCCCCTTGGCCGCACTCGATATTTTTTCAGTTTCATGCGAGTTCCACGCGCACTGACAAATGAAGTTCGATTGAACCAAAACTGGCACCGACGAGTGCGGCACTCAGTGCCGCACAGGCTCTTCAAACGAACGTACCATATGTTGGATTCTTTCAGTGCTTTAAAAGGGTATCGAAAATGTACTGAATTTGACATACCCTTTTAAAAGGGTGACGCCGGGTGAACTTTAAAAAAGGATAGAAAGTATCCTTTTTGAGGATTGAAAGTACCCTTTTGAGGGATACTTCTGACTTTGAGTGTACATTTTCGATACCCTTTTAAAAGGGTGACGACGGGTGAACTTGAAAAAGGATACTTTTGATTTTGAGTGTAGTGCTGCTGCCAATAAGGCTATCTAGGCCCAGTGAAAAAAAATAATAATTATAAATTTAACTTAAGAAATTACGAATTCCTCGTCACAGTGTCCTGATGCAAACAAAAATCGAGCTTGAGTTCAGGCATGCCAGATTTTGAAGATTTTCGGGCACATCACAAAAACGCAAATGAGTTTAACTTGATGGCAAAATAATATTTTACAAATCTGTTTTTGGCAAAAGAAGCAAAACATTGTTATCTTTTTCGTGAGTAATTCATTTAATTAAAAATCATCGAATAACATGGCAAAACAATACGTTTGAGCATTGAGCCTGTGCTCGAAAATCTTCAAATGTGGCATCCCTGCTTGAGTTGTCACTGTTCCTGTGCACGGGCAAGAGGGTTGACACTCGATCATTCTGGAATAATTCCTGGTTCATTCCGGAATAATTGGAATGATGAGGATGATTGTTTTTTTTCGTAACAGGAGCTGGCGCTTTGCATTTGAATTTTAAATGGGATTTAACCCGTAAAAAAGATTTTTTTTTCTCAAAAATGCGACTTTGCCAGTGGAAGAGGACGTTTTAAACAACAAGCCTGTAACGAGCTGGGTGGAGGAGGTATAACCAGCACCTATCGCAGTGTAAACCAATCCGTCGAGGACCACCTTCGACACGTGGTGGCTGTTCTCCGCGACCTCGAAACGATGATCGCGAAGATGCGCCCTGGCTCCGGTGGGGAAGCCGGCAAGGATTTGATCGCGTTCACTGTTGTACTGATGATGATTCCAACTGAGCTGGTCAAGTGTTTCTAAATTTAATTTAGTGCACCGATCGCGTCGAAGGCGGTTTCGATCCGGGAGGTACACAGTTCAGTTCACTTTTACACACTTGTGTGGAATTTTTCATTTCAAGTAGGATTACACACTTTCGTGTAACGTTTATTTTCACATCGCAATTTTTCGACGCCCCCTTTCTCTCTGCTTTATTGAAGAGAGCTGAGCGCCGTGAGTGACTCATGAGAGCGAGAGTGCTCCCACAGCTGATAACGATTCTCGTCGATACATTAGAAAAAAAAGCAGAAAAGTCATCAAGGAAAAACAAAACAAAGGCCCCAATTTCGCGTTCGCGACAATCGCCGCCCAATATCAACTCAAAATTACGCCTTTCTTTGGGGGCGTCGCGTCGCGGTTCGTGTTCGTCGGTTCTCAAACGGGGTGTGAAAAGTGTGTTTTTCGTAGTTTTTACGTTTTCGTTGAAATTAGGTGCAAAAATCATTACTTGTGTGGCTTCCTGGTTCTGGTTGTTGTGCTTTGGTTGTGCTAATTTGAGTGGCCCACTTGGAAGATAAGAAGCCAAAACAGTTGCGTAGAAATTGTTAGTGCAAAAAGTGTATACCAATCAATCGGAGGATTTTTTCGCCGAACAACGCAGTTTCTGTAAAGTGAGTTTTGTGTGTCTGTTTTGACAAGGAGGAAGATCTGCTAAATTGATTACGGTATGTTTTTGTCAGCAATTCAATGGTTACAATGGAATCTTGTCATACTTCCATCAAGGCAGTGTTCAGGGTGGCGGCGGGGGTGACTAATAGTACAATAATTATTGCTGTAAAAATCGATTTTCCAATTCTAGAATAATATTTATTACATACCAAGCTATCTTCATACCAGATCGCAGACATTACTACATAGCGCAGAGTGTCCATCGTGGTCTACTGAAGCTACCTGATGGTGATTAAAAGTGTTAATAGTTAATCCAGATGATGATTGATTGAATTTCATTCTACCGATCTTTCCTGCGCGAGAGAGGAGAGCCTTGTTCTCTTTCGATTTTTTTTTTCTCTTGATGAGCGTCAAAAGATTTTCTTTTGGTGAAGATTCTTCCATCGTTGGTTCTTAGCTTTACTCTTCAATTCTTTGAACTTCATTTATCGCATTTTCCTTTTTATTTTCAAGTAAAGCTTGGAACTCGGAACATAGTTTTTATAGACATAATTTCAAAAAATGCAAAAATTGAAACAATTACGAACTCAACTTCAACGATGACATTGCATCACTCTCAGTGTCGCTTTGCTGAGCAAAGTTCGACCGGGAAGCCCATCATCATCTTCGTCAAGCTCGTATATAAATGCAATTTTCGTGTCGTCTACAACGTGCCTAGGGTGTTTTCGCGAGATGAAAAGCCGGCATGCCGCCGTGCATTTTTCGGTATGTTTGGCAACGCTTTCTTCTTCACTTTTCGCGCGACAAAACTTTTGAGGGTCGCCGTGCGAAAGTCTGACGCAATGGTACAACTCTCTGCGATCAGATCTTCTGCTGAAATTGAACAGTTTAGGGAGGCACTTGGCTGTTTGGATTAATTTTAGTCTATTTGGTATTGCATCATACCAGGAAGACGAATTTAGTCTCCTTTCTTAATTAAGAATTTTGGAAGTTGTATTAAATTGGCGCCACGTGAATCTTCCGTTGATTTAAACTGCCTTCAATCACCGCCCAACCACTTGACCCCGATGATTGATGGGTGCGCGACTTGACTGTACAGCTAAGAACACTTTCGCTTTCGTTCGATTGAGCTGGTGACAACTTGCCAGTACTATTTTTATCATCTTTCAACGCAATGACCTTACAGCATAGTTGTCTCAAAAGCCCCGCCCACCCCCTCGACATCAAAGTCACATGTGAGCAGCACTAAATGCAGTTCTCAAACTAATCAACGAGTTAAACGAACTGCGGATGCCCGGCAATTAATTTAAATCGAGAGAGTCGCGACGAAGTTTATTCCTGGTTTATGCTGTTTATGCTCGTGCTCGGGCTGCAGAATTAAGTTGGTGAATGAAACTTGTGTTTCAGCCGCAGTGATCTGGAGGAGATTTTGGTGATTTGCAGAGTTTAAAGTATCGTGCCGACGACGGCGGCAACGGCGACAGTGGCGGTTCACCATCATTAGTGACGAGTGCAACAAAGTTGAGCTGGTAAGTACTTTAGAAATCAAATAATTGTTTTATTATATTTATAATATATTGACCGTAAAACTATAGAGTAAGCGTTTTCCTTATTCTCATTAAAGTTTTTAACAATTTTAATGTATGCTCATTTAAAACATATACCATCTCAATGAAACTTCTAACATTTCAAAAGGAATATTTGACCTTTTTGAAATGTTAGCCTCTAATATTTTAACATTGAAAACTGAACTACTTTTCTATGTCTCACATAAAAAAAAATAAAAAAAAAATTATGAAAAAAACATTAATTTTAAAATATTTTTACACTTTGCCGAAGACACCAAACCGATCAGAAAATTCCTTCAAAAGGATACAGATTTTTGTATGGACAGCTGCCAAAATTGTATAGGGGCTAGTATGGATGAACCATGACGCAAAATTGTTTCTTTATTCATAGAAAAGGCCTCAAAAAAGTTTGAGCCAAATAAAAAAATACAAAAAATAAAAATGCATGAAATCGGTAGATTTTGTAGAAAATTCTCAAAAAATACAAAAATACAAAAATTCTAAAATACAAAAATACAAAAATACAAAAATACAAAAATACAAAAATACAAAAATACAAAAATACAAAAATACAAAAATACAAAAATACAAAAATACAAAAATACAAAAATACAAAAATACAAAAATACAAAAATACAAAAATACAAAAATACAAAAATACAAAAATACAAAAATACAAAAATACAAAAATACAAAAATACAAAAATACAAAAATACAAAAATACAAAAATACAAAAATACAAAAATACAAAAATACAAAAATACAAAAATACAAAAATACAAAAATAAAATTATGTTCATTGATCAATATCAATATCAATCGAATTCCAGCTGCAACTGGTTCCATTTCCTGGCAACTATTGACTTGACATAATAATTTAAACTGACGTCACACGGTGATTGCTCCATGCCTCAGCACTTTAGTGCACTGCTTTCCATGATTCACTGCGTGAGAACTTAACGTGTTCACAATTACTCGCAAAAGTTGTCAACTCATCACCGAGTGGGCACTTTCCTGGACGGTGGTGACGTTTCACGTACGCTACTCTAATCTAGTCTAATTTCAATTGCAAAATACCGATGCAATTGCACAACTGCAGAAGCTTCTAATCAGTGACGTGCTCAACTCGTCAGCCGGGCTGCCCTCCGTGACATCATGGCCGAGCAGTCAATGTCACTCCGGGCGCTAGGATTAGTTATCAACTGTGTGGTGTGCACCGTGGTTGGTCCCGTGAACGGATGATCTGATATAAGGTGCAGATAAGAACTTACCAATTTTATCGAATTCAATGGGTAGATTTGAAACCGAGAGTTATGAAACTTTCCATTTCAGTTTCAAGTTTGAAGATAGCAGGTTGTGTGATTTTTTTTTTCGGTGTGTCAGTTTTGCAGAAAGGGGGTTTTTGAGTTTCCTTTGGGAAACCGAGGCGGGTTTTTTTTCTGGAATCTGCATCTTCCCAAGAGTGATCTGGAAAAGACTGATAAGAAGTACTGGCGCAATTCTAAGAACTTGGTGCTGCCTCTGTTTGGTGAGTTTTGCTGTGCACGACCAGTGTTGAGCACGTGATGCACTTGGTACCTGTTGAAGTAATTATAACGTGTTTATTCGACTAATGAACTAAACAATGCCTTTACAACTTGTTAGATGTACGTTATGTTGAACAATTTGTCCATTTAAAGTTTGCAAACAGCCACCAACCAGCTTATTGCTAGATATTGGATTCAATGAGCTCACTTATATCTTGAATTGGCGAGCTTTACTTAATCTGACTTTACTTTTTGCTGGTTTTTATCAAGTTATGATGAACTTACCGTCACAATAACGACCATGACACTTTTTGGCAGATACTCGGCGATGCCTTTTACTTTTTTGATTCTTTATTTCTTGGTTTCTCTCACTGACCTAGAAAAAATATTTCACAAATCAGTCAATAAGAACCGGTTCCCAGAACAGTTGATTATAGTGATTTTGATTGTTTAAGAGTTGATCAAAAACTAAAACGACACCGTCAACTGGGGCGATTTGGACAGCAGTTTTAACCATGTTAGAGCACAATATTTTGATTTTTCTGGTAGGTTTCAGAAAGAACAGACTTAGACCAACAAAATGTGTACATCTATTTCCAAATTTAAAACCTTTAAGTGCTCTAAACACTTCTGTCCCTATTCAGACTGTAGTCCCGATTCGCCCCAGATGACGATACTATCTAATAAAGCTTTCATTACCCGCCTTCGCAAATACAGGGATGGGATTGATGACTTGATGACTTAAAAATCTGTTTCAGAATTTTTTTTTTAATGGCCGTTGCAAATATTTTTCGAAGTTTATATCACCCCCCCAGCTGTCCATACAAAAATGATATATGAAAATTCAAAAATCTGTATCTTTTGTAGGAATTTTTTGATCGATTTGGTGTCTTCGGGAAAGTTGTAGTAATGGTTAAGGAAAAAACGGAATCGACGTAACACCTTATAATGTGGCCCTCTTAAACCTTGCGGTTTCGTCAACGGATCCACAGGCGTGTATCGTTCTTTTTGCGACAAGACTCCGCCTCCCGGGTCTCCTAAGTGTGAAAAAAATTAAATCAAGACTAGCATTTTAAATGGGCGTAAAATTCAATGTTTGGCCCTTTTAAAATGTTAGTCTTGATTTAAAAAAACTCAAAATATTTTTTTCGAAAAGATCTGAAAATTTCACGAACGTTTCATGTTTTAAAATTGAAAATCGGACCATTAGTTGCTGAGATATCGAAATTAGAAAATGGTGGGTTGTTTTGGTGAGATTTAGAAAACTTCAATTTTTGTGTTTCTTTTTCTTAAAGCGGTTCTATCTCAGCAACCCGAGGTCCAATCTTCAATGTCTCTTAGACAATTTTATAGCAAATTTTCTGAACTTTTCAAAAAAAAAAAAATACTTTTAGAAGTGGTCGCTCATGGTCACTATTTTTAAAAATCGAAAAACTGCAAATATTTTGCTAAAATCAAACTTTCGGTGGATATATCTTGAAAACGGAGCCCTTTATCAAAAAATTTGTTTCGTAGTTTTCGATTGCAAATTCAATTTTGCATTAAAAAATAACTTCAGATTTGTTTTAGCATGAAATTTCGATTTTTTTCCAAAAATCACTATTTTTTCAAAAAATCATAACTTGGCGGCAGATTTTTTGACCATGTTTCTCTATGAGCATGAGCATGAGCATGAGCATGAGCATGGTTGACTGCCAATGAGCTGCTACTCCGTTATTGACAGATCAGCTGAAGTTACACAATGAACCAACAGATGAGTAGTGGGAGCTAATCATCCTCACTGTATAACCCCTGAAGATCTCTGCTTTAAGTCAATACCGGCGCCCCCCCAAGGAGATGCAGTTCAACAAAGGTAGGAATGTTAGTCCGATAGTTGAAGTTGCAGACTCATCAGACACAGAGTTTGTCGCTCTATACCTGTTGACACCGCATGAGACCGTTGAATCCACAGCATCTCCTTCAAGCATCACGGGAAGTGGGGGAATTGTGTTAGTAGGGGAAGGAAAGGGAAGGTCAGGATTCATCTTGGTAGATGATATGACCAGAATGTGAACCATAATCGTTGCCTTCTGAGCTACGACGCTATGAGAAGGACCTATCATTCGCGTATTTTTTTTACTTCTTACCGTCGGCGTGCCATCCGAGCAACGATGCTTTGGGATGGGCTTTCAAAACGAAATTGAATTTGAATTAACGCATTATTCGGTGACGTACAATTTAAAATAGATCTGGATTCATTATTGGTAGATGATATGACCAGAAAGTGAAACATAATAGTCGCCTTCCGAGCTTCGACGCTATGAGAAGGACTTTCAAAACAAAATGAAATTTTTAGCAACGTATTATTCGTTATCATGTAAACCTCAAATAGTGCTGATACACCGAACTGTTTTAACCGATTTAATGAAATTCTTCGCGCATGACTTCTTTGCAACAAACTTCACCACGAATTCTTGATCGGACTGCGAACAACCGGCTCAACAACAGAAAGTCAATATAAACACGACGACGCGACGCCTTCTATCAATAGATTCCAGAATCTTCTAGCACTTTCTCGCGGATTCTCGCGCGTCGACTCTCCGACCGATCTCCCCCACGAACACCACACGACTGAGGGCCAAACTCCCAAGGCCACGACGCGACACAATTTTCAATGAATTCCAGAAACTTCTTCTAGCACTTTCTCGCGGATTCTCGCGCGTCGACTCTCCGGCCGATCTCCCCCGCGAACACCACACGACTGAGGGCCAAACACCCAAGGCCACGACGCGACACAATGGAGCACCCGCAGTCGAGCAGTTTTTGACAGTTCGCTCCATAAGAAATACATTGTAGAAAAAAGCAAAAACTGCTCGAATGGAAATGCTCCATTTTTCAATGAATTCCAGAAACTTCTTCTAGCACTCTCTCGCGGATTCTCACGCGTCGACTCTCCGGCCGATCTCCCCCGCGAACACCACACGACTGAGGGCCAAACACCCAAGGCCACGACGCGACACAATTTTCAATGAATTCCAGAAACTTCTTCTAGCACTATTTTTTGACCATGTTTCTCTATAGCTCAAAAGTTGCGGATTTTTGTCCCCTAAAACATATCAAAAAATCTCGAAAATCAAAAAATACGTATTTTGGGAAATTGAGTTTTAGTAAAAAAAAAGTTGATTAAAAAATCTGCAAATTTTTTTTCCGTGTACCTATTTTTTTCTCAAATGTCCTCAACAATACCTACAACTTTGCCCAAGACACCAAATTGATCAGAAAATTCACTCAAAAGTTACAGCTGTTTGAATATTTACATACCATTTTTGTATGGACAGCAGACAAAATTGTATGGAGACTTGTATGGGTGAACCAATGACACAAAATAGCTTATTTGGTCATAGGGAAGGCCCCCACAAAGTTTGAGCCAAATCAAAAAATACAAAAAATAAAAATGGTCGAAATCGGCCGATTTCGTAGAGAGTTGCTCATTTGCAAAAAAACACTACTTTTATTTATTTATTTTTTTATATGTTTCAGGGGACATAAAATGCCAACTTTTCAGAAATTTACAGGTTGTGCAAAAAATCTTTGACCGAGTTATGAATTTTCGAATCAACACTAATATTTTCAAAAAATCGAAATATTGGTCGCAAAAAATTTTCAACTTCATTTTTCGATGTAAAATCAAATTTGCAATTGAAAAGTACTTTAGTGAAATTTTGATAAAGTGCACCGTTTCAAGTTAAATCCATTTTTAGGTAATTTTTTTGAAAATAGTCGCAGTTTTTCATTTTTTTAAATTAGTGCACATGTTTGCCCACTTTTGAAAAAAACATTTTTGAAAAGCTGAGAAAATTCTCTATATTTTGCTTTTTAGAACTTTGTTGATACGACCCTTAGTTGCTGAGATATTGCCATGCAAGTGTTTAAAAACAGGAAAATTGATGTTTTCTAAGTCTCACCCAAACAACCCACCATTTTCTAATGTCGATATCTCAACTACTAATGGTCCGATTTACAATGTTAAAATATGAAACTTTCGTGAAATTTTCCGATTTTGTCGAAAACAATATTTTCAAAATTTTAAATCAAGACTAACATTTCATAAGGGCCAAACATTCAATATAACGCCCTTTTGAAATGTTTGTCATGGTTTAAAAAAATTGAATATATTTTTCGAAAACTTAATTTAACTTAATTTTTTTTGGACTAATTTAAAAAAATGAAAAACTGCGACTATTTTCAAAAAAGTTACCTGAAATTGGATTTAACTTGAAAACGGTGCACTTTATCAAAATTTCACTAAATTACTTTTTGATTGCAAATTTGATTTTAACATCGAAAAATGAAGCTGACAAATTTTTGCGATCAATATTTCGATTTTTTGAAAAAATCAGTATTGATTAAAAAATTCATAACTCGGTCAAAGAGTTTTTGCACAACCAGGAAATTTCTGAAAAGTTGGCATTTGATGTCCTCTAAAACATATAAAAAAAAAAGTGTTTTTTTGCAAATCAAGTTTTAGTGACAAAAAGTTAAATAAAAAATCACCAAAATTTTTTTTACCGTGTATCATTTTTTTTCAGTGTAGTCCATATCCATACCTACAACTTTGCCGAAGACACCAATTCGATCAAAAAATTTCTTCAAAAGATACAGATTTTTGAATTTTTATACATCACTTTTGTATTGACAGCTGCCAAATTTGTATGGAAAATTATATGGACAAACAAATGATGCAAAATGGCTTCTTTGGGCATACCAAAGGCACCAAAAAAGTTTCAGTCGGATTAAAAAATACAAAAAAAAAATCGATTGACCGAAATCTGAGAGAACTGCTTAGGTGTGAAAATTGGTCAAAATCGATTATATGTGATTAAAACAGTATTTAAAAGATGGGTAATTTTATACAGAGGGTAACTATATTTTTTCTGAATAATCCTAATGATAACCTACAACTTTGCCAAAAACACCAAACCGATCAGAAAATCCCTTCTCGAGATACATATTTACGAAAGTTTTCATAGCACTTTTCTATGGTCAGACCCCAATGCGTAAAAATAATTAAATTTATTCCTGAAATATTTCAGACAAAACTTGTTTCTTC
>NC_068937.1:104165406-104295952 GCF_016801865.2 Culex pipiens pallens | reverse complement strand
CTTCATGGTAAAATCATTGATTTATTTTTTGAAAATGTTTCAAATAATCTAAATTACAAGTTTCCGAATTATTCTGAGTGTGATTCTTACTGAGTACTACAAAATTTTATCAAAACTACGTAAAATACAGAAAATTTGATACATTCCTGTAGAACTTTATTTGCTTCATGATAAAATCATTGATTTATTTTATGAAAATGTTTCAAATGATCTTAATTACAAGTTTCCGAATTATTCTGAGTGTGATTCTTCCTGAATACTAAAAAATTCTACCAAAACTACGTAAAATACAGAAAATTTGATACTTTCCTTTAGAACTTTATTTGCTTCATGATAAAATCATTGATTTATTTTATGAAAATGTTTCAAATGATCTTAATTACAAGTTTCCGAATTATTCTGAGTGTGATTCTTACTGAGTACTACAAAATTTTACCAAAACTACGTAAAATACAGAAAATTTGATACATTTCTTAGAACTTTATTTGCTTCATGGTAAAATCATTGATTCATTTTATGAAAATGTTTCAAATAATCTAAATTACAATTTTCCGAATTATTCTGAGTGTGATTCTTACTGAGTACTACAAAATTTTACCAAAACTACGTAAAATACAGAAAATTTGATACATTCCTTTAGAACTTTATTTGATTCATGATAAAATCATTGATTTATTTTATGAAAATGTTTCAAATGATCTAAATTACAAGTTTCCGAATTATTCTGAGTGTGATTCTTACTGAGTACTACAAAATTTTACCAAAACTACGTAAAATACAGAAAATTTGATACTTTCCTTTAGAACTTTATTTGCTTCATGATAAAATCATTGATTTAGTTAATGAAAATGTTTCAAATGATCTAATTTATAAGTTTCCGAATTATTCTTAGTGTGATTCTTCCTGAATACTAAAAAATTCTCCCAAAACTACGTAAAATACAGAAAATTTTATACTTTCCTTTAGAACTTTATTTGCTTCATGGTAAAATCATTGATTTATTTCATGATGCTTTTTCAAATGATCTAAATTATAAGTTCCTGAATCATTCTCTGTGCGTTCCTTCCTGAATACTAAAAATAAATTACCAAAACTTCGTAAAATACAGTAAGTTTTATAATTTTTATAATTTTATGTTGGTATTAGAATGTAGAGCATTGTTTTGGAAGCTTATTGTATGGGAGCAGTTCTCTACAGAATCAGTTTTTTTTCTTTAATTTTATTTTTTGTATTTTTAATCCGGCTGAAACTATTTTGGTGTCTTCGGTATGCCCAAAGAAGCAATTTTGCATCATTGGTTAAATGAACAATTTTCCATACAAATTTGGCAGCTGTCCATACAAAAATGATATGTGAAATGTGAAAATTCAAAAATCTGTATCTTTGGAAGGAATTTTTTGATCGATTTGGTGTCTTCGGCAAAGTTGTAGGTATGGATATGGACTACACTGATGATACACGGTAAAAAAAATGTGGTGATTTTTAATTTCACTTTTTGTCACTAAAACTTGATTTGCAAAAAAAAAACACTGAACGGCCCGAGCGGTTTAGGCTTTCAGGATTTTTGTGATATTTACTTGTAGAGTCAAAACAGATCAGTAAACTTCACTTATTTGTATATTACACTTTTTAAAGATTACATTTTTGCGGTAACACTCTCAACTTTTACGCGCACGATCACATCACTTTGCATTAAGATCTTCGTCGAGCCAGTTCTCTACGTTGAAGCCAGACTTGTCCTCCAGACCTCTTCGCCGAGCCATGCCAGACCCGAACTCTGCTACGTCCCTGGTTGACTCCACGGCGGCTAAGTCCCGGCGGACTCTTCACAGCGGCTAAGTCCCGGCGGACTCTTCACAGCGGCTAAGTCCCGGCGGACTCTTCACAGCGGCTAAGTCCCGGCGGACTCTTCACAGCGGCTAAGTCCCGGCGGACTCTTCACAGCGGCTAAGTCCCGGCGGACTGCGGCCTCCACCGCTAAGTCCGGCTGGACTGGGGCCTCTGCTACTGGTGGCTGCTGGCGGGTCCGGCTGGTCTGGGGCTTCTTCAGGATCTGGAACTGGACTGGGCTTGAACTGGCTGGAACTGACTGGAACTAACTGGAACTAACTGCCCTCCTCAAGAATTTTGGGGTTTTTATAGTCAGTCCCCGAAAACTCTACTAAATTTTGTTCTACTAAAAGTGGTCCGTTTCGATGAGAAGCATCGATGAACCTCATGAATTAAATTATGCAGACCTCTGCAATTCTTCATGACTTTCCGTATGGTGTAGTGAGTACACCTCAAAATCGGAAGTCATGGGTTCGAACCATTGTCGTGAAACTTTAAATTATGTTATTGGAATATCAAAATTATGTTCCTAAAACATTCTCAAAAATGTTGGTCAATAATGAGAAGGTCGAATTCTCCATTGAACAAACATGCCAATGAATTTGGTTAAGCCACACCCTCAATTTCCCCTGTGTAATAACATCGCACATTCATAATTGAAAGCTTAACCATTTTTTTGATTGCCTAACAATTGGCGAAATTTAATAAAGGGCTTTTCAGGTGAGGATGACTCATGATCCACACCTGTACATAAGCTTAATTATTTGTCGCGCAACGCGAGCCGACGGGTAAAATTATTTATGCTTGCGTAAGCGCGCATGGTCAGAACTGTGGTGAGGTTCGAAAAATGGACAAATTTAATGATTTAAATTTGAGGTCGCTGCATTCCCCCACACTTACCAGCTAGATGTTTGTATTCTTGAAAAGCATTAAAAACATCTACCGAAAGTTATTTGTAGGTTGAAATATGATACCCAAAGTTAATAATTTAAATTGTAAAAAAAATTACTTTGCAAAAAATCATAAAAAAACTTAAATGGCTGGCTATAAAAAATTTGATTTAAAAAAAAATGGTTCAGTTCATCTCCCCCACACTTATCAGCTAGATGATCGTCTGAAAGAATTGATCATCTATGGAAAGAATATTGTCGGGTGTATTGATCGTGCGGTTTACAATTTGTTTTTCTTGTGCTTTCTTGTAAATTGCTTTATAATTATAATTGCTCTTTTGATTTTTCTACTGTAAAATTATTTTCATTACTCTTTTGATCTTCTGTCCTGTTAAGTTACTTTAATTGCTGTTTTGAACTTCTCTTGTAAAAATATTTTCGTTAAAGCTGATTTAAATAAACTTGCATTTGAAATTAATTTTCATTATCCCTCCTAAAAAAAATGTATTTTTCTCACTGTAAGCAAAATTTGTTGTTGTTGTAGAACTGTGTTGATCGGCTGGTTGTTATCGTCGTCGTCTTCCATCAAAAATCGTCTTTATCGTGAGGCTATTCATTCCACAGTGACTTAGTCAATTGGTCAGTTTTCGAGGCTAAGGTGTTGAATTTCGTCGATTAGTGCAATTGTCGTTTCCATCATGAATTATGCTTCATAACCCAGCTGTGAGTTGACTATGGTCAATTTTGAGAGTGCATTGACTTCTCTCTTGCTGAGTATTGTGAATTGTTCGTAAATCCAGTATTTTTGTCCAAAATTGACTTTTCCAGTTGCTTTGCATCTTTGACATTCTCAAATTATTGTCATCGGTTGATGTAATTCTTTTATCAAATGTTTAGGACAAGTTGTTAGTCCAAAATTGTATTTTCGTGTAATTTGCAACTTTGGCTATTGCAAATTAATGACATCGGATGATGTTATCATTTGTTTATCATGATCTTCTCCTTTTCAATAGTTTCAGGCGTGTAGTATGCATTTTTGTTCCATAATTGATGTTTCGCATTTCAATCATCTTTACTTCGCTTGATTCCACATTTCGATTTAGTGATTTGTTTTACGTGAATGTCTCGTTACTAAAATTGCGTTTTAATTCGTACTTGATCCTCATTGATATGACCTTTTACAACAACATCAACACCGTTACCTGTCCAACCTCCCGCATGACTTTGCCACTCACCATCTTGCCATCACAAACTTCTGCATACGAACGCGTAGAACCAGCATACGAACGCGTCGATCCTTGTGTTTCGTCTCCCGTCTCTGCCATATTTTGCTTCAGTTTTTAGTTTTGTTTCTCCCACAAAAATTTAAAACTTGTTTTCTTCGCATGAACAATATTTTATAATTTTCAGGAATCTATCATTTAATTTCTGTGCAAAATTGAAATTCAAATTTACTTACAATCTTATAAATCTTGTTGATATTTTTATATGAAATCAGTTCTATTTTTTTTTAATACTTGAAAAAATCAGTTCTAATTGACTATTATTTTTATACTTGAATAAAAAAAAATTACTCTATAAAGTTTTTCATTGATCTATACGTCCTATCATCTTGTCATTGCAAAACTGCGTATGTTAAAATATCCTTTCTGTTATTCCAACTTTTTATGAAATCTGTATGTCATTCAGTGTTTTCAAATCTGTTACACTCATTCAGTCAATTTGTTTATTTGAGCAATTCGCAATAAAATGTTGATTTTGCAAGAAAATTTGTTGGTTCAATTTTCAGTCTAATGATAATGTTCTGTTTTTTTCCCTCTGAATTTTATCAGTTTAAAGGTGTTCTTCCCTTGAAGCATTATTTTATCCCTTAAAAATCCCTTGAAGCATTATTTATCCCTTGATTTTCCCTTGAAGCATTATTTATCCATTCCCTTTAATTATCATTTGACTATCCCCGTAAAGTGCAAATGTTTTGAAATGTTATTAACATATTGAATCCCCCCATGGATTACAACTGTTTTGAAGCTTTATTCGACATAAAAACTCTCCCCATAGAGTATAATTGTCTACTTTTTTTCCCCCTTTGGCGTTGCTTTATCAGTTTATGTATCCCTAGATCGGAACTTATACCGTTCTTTTCGATCTTTTTAGATTCCCCACGATATACTCACAAATTTTACCTTTCCTTGAGCTGTAGTTCATATTCGTCCTTGTTGAAATTGTTGTCTTCTTGATCGTCTTCCAATGGTTTCCTGTAAATCCTTCGTATTAGCGTATAAAAATCTGAAAATATATTCTTAATCCATTGTTAAGTAAATTATAAAACACATGTTTACATTCAACTTTCATTCTGGGTGGCCTTCCCTTGTCCAATTATTCTCACACACATTCTTACTTGCATACATGTTGTTTTGGAACATTTAATAATCACACCATCTTCATTTGCTTGTCGTTGAAATTTCATTATTGTTCAGTCCGTTTGATTTGTTTTTATTTGTAGTTAAAAATTGCGTAATTGTTTTTCTAAAACCCTGTTAACCCATTTAAGCTCAATTAAGTATATTCCCAAAATTGCAACCCAACAGCTTCTTAATTGTTTTAACGTGTTTCATCACTGCTTCATTATTATGTTTATATTTGATCATTATCGCTTCACGTGTTTTTCAAAAAAATAAAAATAAAAATAATGTATAAACTCAGTACTGGTATTTTTCTTAATCTGTTTCTTTTTTAAACCCCATCAATTCAATCATATATAAAAATTATCTTTCATCCCAAATTCATAACATTCTTGTTTGCGCATTTTTTTAGATAATAATCATTCATATTTTGTTTAACTCAACATTAATTCATTTATCATATCAAATCAATCATATATTCTTTTTTCATGTTTATTTTTCTATATAAAAAATCGGTATTTATAACACATTTGTTTGATTCATTTAGTTCTCTTGATAACAATCGTTTTTTTTTACTTATTCATCAATCATACCAAATCAATAATTTTTTTTCATATATTTTTTTTTTCAATATACATAAATAATCCCGTGTTTAAAATACATATTTTCATTCATTGTAGTCTTTTGATATTAATCGTTTAATGTACTATGCCATTCATTTTATTCATCATAATTTTTATCTATATTCCATTTAATTGTACTGTAATTGTCATTTTAAAATATTTTATCTTGTATTGGAGTATTTAATTTTAAGGTATTTTCAATATATATTGTTAAAAAAAGGTTAAATGTATTTTCATACGGGTATATTCTGAACTATTATTTAGTCTTATGTTAATCATTATATTTTCTAAGTCTATTATTATGTACATCTTCAAATTTGTTGCCATTTTTAATAGTGGTCGTTTGATCGCTGTTAAATTTAACGATATCGTAAGGGCCTCGCCACTTATTTTGTAACTTTTGACCAATTCCTGTTTGTACCATTTGTACCAAAACTCTATCTCCCCACATTGGTACCCAATCATTTTTCTTTTTGTCATAAATTTCCTTTCTCTTTTCTTTTGACAATATTAAGCTGTTTCTAGCAGTTTCATGAGCATCCTTGAATATATCTTTCATTGAACAAATATAGTCGTCATAATTTAAATCTGAATCATTGATTTTATAAATTGTGCTTGGTATAGTAGCTTTTCTTCCATACAAAAGTTCATAGGGAGAATATCCAGTTGATGAATTTTCTGTAGTGTTGTATTCAAACATAAAATATGGTAATAATTCATCCCAACATTGTGGATCTTTGCCAATAAAATTTCGTAAATAAACTTTCAACTCTCTATTTGATCTCTCTACTAAATTAGCTTGAGGATGATATGCACTTGTAACGATCTTTTTAATGTGTAATATTTTGCATGTGTGTTGCAATAATTTGCTTACAAAGTTTGTACCTCGATCGGTTACAACTTCTTTAGGAGCTCCAAATTTACAAACAAAGTTTTCGACAAAAGTTCTAGCAACAGTAGTACTTTCTTGGTTTTCCATGGGAGCTACAATCAAAAATCTTGTTAAATCATCTTGTATCACAAGTCCACAATTGTTTCCATTATTAGAAATTGGTAACATAACCACATCCATATAAATTTTATCAAAGGGTTCATACGATGTTGTCGTAATTTTCATTGGCATCTTATTTGCTGGCCATATTTTATTCTTTTGACAAGAATCACATTGCTTTACATAATTCAAAACATCTCTTCGCATATTTTCCCATGTAAATAGAGGACTCATTCTTTTAATCATTCGTTTACCTCCGACATGACCACCCAACGGTGCGTCGTGAAAATCTTTAAGCACTTGATCTCTGTCTTCTGGCTTTACATAAATTCGTTCTTTTTCTGTTGCATATAGTGTAAATGACTTTGAAAGTTTCATTGCAAAAAATCGTAATAAGTTTAGTTCCAACTCTGTTTTAAATATTCTATGAGAAATAATTTGTATAACTGATGCATCTTTAGCAAAATCAGGATAATCTTTAAAGCTTTTAAATAAACCATCGAAAAATTCTTCATTTTTAATTGCTGAACGATATGTTCCATTCAAAATTAAACCCCAAATTTTCTTTTGCGGGATTATAAATATATTTTCATTGGTGTAATCCTTAATACCATGTGGAAGGTCAATGTATTTACTCAATTCTTTGTGTACCGTAACACTGTTTAATATTATAAATGTAGCTTCGGCTTGTTCAAATGGTATAATATTTTCAGAAAATTTTAAAATGTTAAAATTGATATCTGTATCTTGGAAATCCTTGTAAGCAAATGTTTTATCGTTGTTTTTGTCGTCATTATCTAAATTTATATCAATGTTTTGAAGTCCATTCATATTATTATTCCAGTTAGTATTGTTTCTAGATGAATTCTGTCTGTTTGGTGTATTTGTTGAGTTTTGATTACCTGAATCATTTTGTCTATTTTGTTTCGCTTGTTGACGAGTTGTAATTGCTACTAATTTTGATGCCTGTTTATCATCTGCATGAATTTCATCATTATTTAAACGTGAGAGAAAATCTGCCACCACATTTTCCTTTCCTTGCTTGTAACGAATTTCACATCCAATGCCTTGGATTTTCAAACCAAGCTTTGTCAAAGTTGGTGATGTTTCTTCAAATGCCATAGAGCTACCAACGGTCTATGATCTGTGTAAACGATAAAATCTTGGTTATAAATAAAATGTTTGAAGTGGTCTACTGCCCAAACAATTTCAAGTAGTTCCTTCTCAATAGTAAAATAGTTTCTTTCAGCCCCGATAAGCGCACGACTTGCGTAAGCGCTGGGGTGATCATTTGACTTCTCATTAGTAAGAACTGCTCCGATAGCATAATCGCTAGCATCAGTTGTCAAAACAAATTTGTCATTATAGTTCGGTCTAACTAAAACTGGTTCTGAAATTAAATAGTTTTTTAATTCTTCAAAAGCATTTTCACATTCTTCTGTCCAAATAAATTTCACATTTTTCTTTAGTAATGCATTAAGTGGCTTACGTTTATCTGCAATGTTTGGAATAAATTTTCCATAAAAATTAACAGTTCCCAAAAATGATCTCACATTTTCAAATTTCGGTATAACTTTTGTTTACTCACCCTAAACTGCCAGATTTCCATGGTCGTCTTCTTGGGTGTTCGATGCGGCTGTATTTCGTCTCCAGTTGATCCAGATGATCTCGTCATTGTTGAATCCCTAGTGTTGTCCATCGTTGGCCGGTTTTGAAATTTTCGATGCTTCTGCCATTGGTCGAGCCCGTTTTGGTTCCATCTCGTACTGCTGCACATTTGCTTCCATCTTAGAACTCCTCACATAACATTTTCTTCAATTTAACGTTTTTTTTTTACACTATTTTAACTGTTTGTTACTTCGCGAAATCATTTTGTTCATTAACTTTCACACATAGTCACATTTTCAACTCTCGGTTTTGTCCAATCATAATGGCGATTCCAAACACACACAGCGTTGCTTTCCGCTAGTCACCACCTGAACGGCCCGAGCGGTTTAGGCTTTCAGGATTTTTGTGATATTTACTTGTAGAGTCAAAACAGATCAGTAAACTTCACTTATTTGTATATTACACTTTTTAAAGATTACATTTTTGCGGTAACACTCTCAACTTTTACGCGCACGATCACATCACTTTGCATTAAGATCTTCGTCGAGCCAGTTCTCTACGTTGAAGCCAGACTTGTCCTCCAGACCTCTTCGCCGAGCCATGCCAGACCCGAACTCTGCTACGTCCCTGGTTGACTCCACGGCGGCTAAGTCCCGGCGGACTCTTCACAGCGGCTAAGTCCCGGCGGACTCTTCACAGCGGCTAAGTCCCGGCGGACTCTTCACAGCGGCTAAGTCCCGGCGGACTCTTCACAGCGGCTAAGTCCCGGCGGACTCTTCACAGCGGCTAAGTCCCGGCGGACTGCGGCCTCCACCGCTAAGTCCGGCTGGACTGGGGCCTCTGCTACTGGTGGCTGCTGGCGGGTCCGGCTGGTCTGGGGCTTCTTCAGGATCTGGAACTGGACTGGGCTTGAACTGGCTGGAACTGACTGGAACTAACTGGAACTAACTGCCCTCCTCAAGAATTTTGGGGTTTTTATAGTCAGTCCCCGAAAACTCTACTAAATTTTGTTCTACTAAAAGTGGTCCGTTTCGATGAGAAGCATCGATGAACCTCATGAATTAAATTATGCAGACCTCTGCAATTCTTCATGACTTTCCGTATGGTGTAGTGAGTACACCTCAAAATCGGAAGTCATGGGTTCGAACCATTGTCGTGAAACTTTAAATTATGTTATTGGAATATCAAAATTATGTTCCTAAAACATTCTCAAAAATGTTGGTCAATAATGAGAAGGTCGAATTCTCCATTGAACAAACATGCCAATGAATTTGGTTAAGCCACACCCTCAATTTCCCCTGTGTAATAACATCGCACATTCATAATTGAAAGCTTAACCATTTTTTTGATTGCCTAACAATTGGCGAAATTTAATAAAGGGCTTTTCAGGTGAGGATGACTCATGATCCACACCTGTACATAAGCTTAATTATTTGTCGCGCAACGCGAGCCGACGGGTAAAATTATTTATGCTTGCGTAAGCGCGCATGGTCAGAACTGTGGTGAGGTTCGAAAAATGGACAAATTTAATGATTTAAATTTGAGGTCGCTGCAACACTATTTTTTTTTTTTTTTTTTTTTGATATGTTTTAGAGGATATCAAATGCCAACTTTTCAGAAATTTCCAGAATGGACAAAACATCTTTGACCGAGCTATGATTTTTTGAATCAATACAGATTTTTTCAACAAATCGAAATATTGTTCGCAAAAAACTTTCATCTTCATTTTTCGATGTAAAATCGAATTTGCAATCGAAAAGAGCTTCAGTGATTTTTTTTATAAAGTGCAAGTTTTCAAGTCAAGCTATTTTTAGGTAACTTTTTTGAAAAAAGTCGCAGTTATTCATTTTTTTAAATAAGTGCCCATGTTTGCCCACCTTTGAAAAAAATATTTTTGAAAAGCTGAAAATATTTTTAAAAGGGCCTAACATTCAATATTATGCCCTTTTGAAATGTTAGTCTTGATTTTAAATTTTTGAAAATATTTTTTTCGAAAAGATCGAAAAATTTCACAAATGTTTCATATTCCAACATTGTAAATCGGACCATTAGTTGCTGAGATATCGACATTAGAAAATGGTGGGTTGTTTGGGTGAGACTTAGAAAACATGAATTTTCCTGTTTTTTAACCTTTGAATGGCAATATCTCAGCAACTAAGGGTCGTATCAACAAAGTTCAAAAATATAGAAAATTTTCTCAGCTTTTCAAAAATATGGGCACTAATTTTAAAAATGAACAACTGCGACTTCTTTTCAAAAAAGTTACCTAAAAATGACTATAACTTGAAAACGGTGCACTTTATAAAAAAAATCACTAACATACTTTTTGATTGAAAATTCGATTTTACATCGATAAATGAAGTTGAAACATTTTTGCGACGAATGTTTCGATTTTTTTAAATCTATATTGATTCAAAATTTATAACTCGGCCAAAGAATTTTTTTTGCCCATTCTGTAAATTTCTGAAAAGTTGGCATTTGAAGTCCTCTAAAACATATCAGAAAATAAAAAAAAATAAAAATAGTGTCTTTTGCAAATCAAGTTTTAGTGACAAAAAGTGAAATTGAAAATCACCAAATTTTTGTTTACCGTGTATTACTTTTTTTCAGTGTAGTCTATTTCCATACCTACAACTTTGCCGAAGACACCAAACCAATCAAAAAATTTCATCAAATGAAACAGATTTTTGAATTTTCGAATATCATTTTTGTATGGACAGCTGACAAATTTGTATGAAAAATTATATGAACGAACTAATGATGCAAAATGGCTTCTTTGGGCATACCGAAGGCACCAAAATAGTTTCAGCCGGATTAAAAAATACAAAAAATAAAATGACCGAAATCTCAGTGACTTGCTCATGGGTGTTTTGAAAGATTTTCTTAAAAAAAATATCAAATTTTCCTACAACAGATGTTTTTTTTACAGAACTGTGAAATTTTCTGTATTTTACGTAGTTTTGGTGAAATTTTGTAGTATTCAGGAAGAAACACACTCAGAATGATTCGGAAACTTATAATTTGGATCATTTGAAACATTTTCATAAACTAAATCAATGATTTTATCATGAAGCAAATAAAGTTCTAAAGGAATGTATCAAATTTTCTGTATTTTACGTGGTTTTGGTAAAATTTTGTAGTATTCAGGATGAAAACACACTCAGAATGATTCGGAAACTTATAATTTAGACCATTTGAAACATTTTCATAAACTAAATCAATGATTTTATCATGAAGCAAATAAAGTTCTAAAGGAAAGTATCAAATTTTCTGTATTTTACGTAGTTTTGGTAAAATTTTGTAGTACTCAGGAAGAATCACACTCAGAATAATTCGGAAACTTGTAATTTAGATCATTTGAAACATTTTCATAAAATAAATCAATGATTTTATCATAAAGCAAATAATGTTCTAAAGGAAAGTATCAAATTTTCTGTATTTTACGTGGTTTTGGTAAAATTTTGTAGTACTCAGTAAGAATCACACTCAGAATAATTCGGAAACTTGTAATTTAGATCATTTGAAACATTTTCATAAAATAAATCAATGATTTTATCATGAAGCAAATAAAGTTCTAAAGGAATGTATCAAATTTTCTGTATTTTACGTAGTTTTGGTAAAATTTTGTAGTACTCAGGAAGAATCACACTCAGAATAATTCGGAAACTTGTAATTAAGATCATTTGAAACATTTTCATAAAATAAATCAATGATTTTATCATGAAGCAAATAAAGTTCTAAAGGAAAGTATCAAATTTTCTGTATTTTACGTAGTTTTGGTAAAATTTTGTAGTACTCAGTAAGAATCACACTCAGAATAATTCGGAAACTTGTAATTTAGATCATTTGAAACATTTTCATAAAATAAATCAATGATTTTATCATGAAGCAAATAAAGTTCTAAAGGAAAGTATCAAATTTTCTGTATTTTACGTAGTTTTGGTAGAATTTTTTAGTATTCAGGAAGAATCACACTCAGAATAATTCGGAAACTTGTAATTAAGATCATTTGAAACATTTTCATAAAATAAATCAATGATTTTATCATGAAGCAAATAAAGTTCTACAGGAATGTATCAAATTTTCTGTATTTTACGTAGTTTTGGTAAAATTTTGTAGTACTCAGTAAGAATCACACTCAGAATAATTCGGAAACTTGTAATTTAGATCATTTGAAACATTTTCATAAAATAAATCAATGATTTTATCATGAAGCAAATAAAGTTCTAAAGGAATGTATCAAATTTTCTGTATTTTACGTTGTTTTAGAAAAATTTTGTAGTACTCAGGAAGAATCACACTCAGAATAATTCGGAAACTTGTAATTAAGATCATTTGAAACATTTTCATAAACTAAATCAATGATTTTATCATGAAGCAAATAAATTTCTAAAGGAAAGTATCAAATTTTCTGTATTTTACGTAGTTTTGGTAAAATTTTGTAGTACTCAGTAAGAATCACACTCAGAATAATTCAGAAACTTGTAATTAAGATCATTTGAAACATTTTCATAAAATAAATCAATGATTTTATCATGAAGCAAATAAAGTTCTAAAGGAATGTATCAAATTTTCTGTATTTTACGTAGTTTTGGTAAAATTTTGTAGTACTCAGGAAGAATCACACTCAGAATAATTCGGAAACTTGTAATTAAGATCATTTTAAACATTTTCATAAAATAAATCAATGACTTTATCATGAAGCAAATAAAGTTCTAAAGGAAAGTATCAAATTTTCTGTATTTTACGTAGTTTTGGTAAAATTTTGTAGTACTCAGTAAGAATCACACTCAGAATAATTCGGAAACTTGTAATTTAGATTATTTGAAACATTTTCATAAAATAAATCAATGATTTTATCATGAAGCACATAAAGTTCTAAAGGAATGTATCAAATTTTCTGTATTTTACGTAGTTTTGGTAAAATTTTTTAGTATTCAGGAAAAAACACACTCAGAATGATTCTGAAACATATAATTTAGATCATTTGAAACATTTTCATAAAAAAATCAATGAAATCAATGATTTTACCATAAAGTTCTAGTCATAAAATGAGGCATTTTTATTTTTTCTGTAGTTTTACGTAGTTTTGTGAATTTTTTTGTGAAAATAATGGAAATTTGAGAAGCTCATCGTAATCCTGAGATCATAACGGAAATTTTGATATATAATTTTATGGGTTTTGCTAACATTTTAGCAAAGTTATTGTATTTTTCAGCGTAGCAAAAATGTTCCCGCTTGAGTCGCTTTTCGGAAATACACGTGGAAAAAAAGTTGCTCCGACTAATTTAGTCGTAGTTATTAGAGGATTGATCAAATCGAGATCTGCAAAGTTCTAGGCTCATCTGGAGATCCGTACAAATCTCTGGAAAAAGGAATCATCCAGATTGGTTGAGTTTTGGCTGAGAACCAGCGAGTTGAAGTTAGCGTTCCAACTTTTTTTCCGCCTTGGACGGAGGAGTGTTAAATAGTTCGCATGAAATGTGGCAACAGTGGTGCAACATTCTCGCGTGACAGTTCCACGAAAACAGGAGAGGATGCAAAATTTGCTAAGTGCTCTCAGCCAATCAGCAGCCGGTATTTTTCCTGCATTCATTTTTTATTTTCATCTTAACTTTTGAATACTTTAACAAAGTTTTATCAACTTTGTGAAATAGTCTACTTGCAATTTAAGACTTCCCCTTTCGTTTGGTGGATAAAGCATGCAGATTGCTTGAATTGGGTGGAAGCTATAAGCGTTTAAACAATTACACACATCGTTACACTTTCGCTTCGCGAAATTTTGGATTGACACCCGTAGACAGTGCCCTTAGGACAAAGTTTTTTGTCAAAACCATGAATTTTGATACCCATATTGCCCAAATTTGTATGGTTCCGTAAATGTCCTCCCGGTAGAACCTTCCCTCAGGGCAATAGCCACTCCGGGTGTGGCCAATCCTGCCAAAATGGCCATTTTCATCACCAGTATCAAAAACCATGAATTTTGATACGCATATTGCCCCAAGTCGTATGGTTCCGTAAATGTCCTCCCGGTAGAATCTTCCCTCAGGGCACTGGCCACTCCGGGTGTGGCCAATCCTGCCAAAATGGCCATTTTCATTACCAGTATCAAAAACCATGAATTTTGATACCCATATTGCCCAAATTTGTATGGTTCCGTAAATGTCCTCCCGGTAGAACCTTCCCTCAGGGCAATGGCCACTCCGGGTGTGGCCAATCCTGCCAAAATGGCCATTTTTATCACCAGTATCAAAAACCATGAATTTTGATACGCATATATCCCCAAGTCGTATGGTTCCGTAAATTTCCTCCCGGTAGAACCTTCCCTTAGGGCAATGGCCACTCCGGGTGTGGCCAATCCTGCCAAAATTGCCATTTTCATTACCAGTATCAAAAACCATGAATTTTGATACCCATATTGCCCAAATTTGTATGGTTCCGTAAATGTCCTCCCGGTAGAACCTTCCCTCAGGGCAATGGCCACTCCGTGTGTGGCCAATTCTGCCAAAATGGCCATTTTCATCACCAGTATCAAAAACCATGAATTTTGATACGCATATTGCCCCAAGTCGTATGGTTCCGTAAATGTCCTCCCGGTAGAACCTTCCCTCAGGGCACTGGCCACTCCGGGTGTGGCCAATTCTGCCAAAATGGCCATTTTCATCACCAGTATCAAAAACCATGAATTTTGATACGCATATTGCCCCAAGACGTATGGTTCCGTAAATGTCCTCCCGGTAGAACCTTCCCTTAGGGCAATGGCCACTCCGGGTGTGGCCAATCCTGCCAAAATGGCCATTTTCATCACCAGTATCAAAAACCATGAATTTTGATACGCATATTGCCCCAAGACGTATGGTTCCGTAAATGTCCTCCCGGTAGAACCTTCCCTCAGGGCAATGGCCACTCCGGGTGTGGTCAATCCTGCCAAAATTGCCATTTTCATTACCAGTATCAAAAACCATGAATTTTGATACCCATATTGCCCAAATTTGTATGGTTCCGTAAATGTCCTCCCGGTAGAACCTTCCCTCAGGGCAATGGCCACTCCGGTTGTGGCCAATCCTGCCAAAATGGCCATTTTCATCACCAGTATCAAAAACCATGAATTTTGATACGCATATTGCCCCAAGTCGTATGGTTCCGTAAATATCCTCCCGGTAGAACCTTCCCTCAGGGCACTGGCCACTCCGGGTGTGGCCAATTCTGCCAAAATGGCCATTTTCATCACCAGTATCAAAAACCATGAATTTTGATACGCATATTGCCCCAAGACGTATGGTTCCGTAAATGTCCTCCCGGTAGAACCTTCCCTTAGGGCAATGGCCACTCCGGGTGTGGCCAATCCTGCCAAAATGGCCATTTTCATCACCAGTATCAAAAACCATGAATTTTGATACCCATAT
This sequence comes from Culex pipiens pallens, assembly GCF_016801865.2. Lineage (NCBI taxonomy): Eukaryota > Metazoa > Arthropoda > Insecta > Diptera > Culicidae > Culex > Culex pipiens. The sequence continues at coordinate 104,280,202 of NC_068937.1, read as the reverse complement.
TGCCCAAATTTGTATGGTTCCGTAAATGTCCTCCCGGTAGAACCTTCCCTCAGTGCAATGGCCACTCCGGGTGTGGCCAATCCTGCCAAAATGGCCATTTTCATCACCAGTATCAAAAACCATGAATTTTGATACGCATATTGCCCCAAGTCGTATGGTTCCGTAAATATCCTCCCGGTAGAACCTTCCCTCAGGGCACTGGCCACTCCGGGTGTGGCCAATTCTGCCAAAATGGCCATTTTCATCACCAGTATCAAAAACCATGAATTTTGATACGCATATTGCCCCAAGACGTATGGTTCCGTAAATGTCCTCCCGGTAGAACCTTCCCTTAGGGCAATGGCCACTCCGGGTGTGGCCAATCCTGCCAAAATGGCCATTTTCATCACCAGTATCAAAAACCATGAATTTTGATACGCATATTGCCCCAAGACGTATGGTTCCGTAAATGTCCTCCCGGTAGAACCTTCCCTCAGGGCAATGGCCACTCCGGGTGTGGTCAATCCTGCCAAAATTGCCATTTTCATTACCAGTATCAAAAACCATGAATTTTGATACCCATATTGCCCAAATTTGTATGGTTCCGTAAATGTCCTCCCGGTAGAACCTTCCCTCAGGGCAATGGCCACTCCGGTTGTGGCCAATCCTGCCAAAATGGCCATTTTCATCACCAGTATCAAAAACCATGAATTTTGATACGCATATTGCCCCAAGTCGTATGGTTCCGTAAATATCCTCCCGGTAGAACCTTCCCTCAGGGCACTGGCCACTCCGGGTGTGGCCAATTCTGCCAAAATGGCCATTTTCATCACCAGTATCAAAAACCATGAATTTTGATACGCATATTGCCCCAAGACGTATGGTTCCGTAAATGTCCTCCCAGTAGAACCTTCCCTTAGGGCAATGGCCACTCCGGGTGTGGCCAATCCTGCCAAAATGGCCATTTTCATCACCAGTATCAAAAACCATGAATTTTGATACGCATATTGCCCCAAGACGTATGGTTCCGTAAATGTCCTCCCGGTAGAACCTTCCCTCAGGGCAATGGCCACTCCGGGTGTGGTCAATCCTGCCAAAATTGCCATTTTCATTACCAGTATCAAAAACCATGAATTTTGATACCCATATTGCCCAAATTTGTATGGTTCCGTAAATGTCCTCCCGGTAGAACCTTCCCTCAGGGCAATGGCCACTCCGGTTGTGGCCAATCCTGCCAAAATGGCCATTTTCATCACCAGTATCAAAAACCATGAATTTTGATACGCATATTGCCCCAAGTCGTATGGTTCCGTAAATATCCTCCCGGTAGAACCTTCCCTCAGGGCACTGGCCACTCCGGGTGTGGCCAATTCTGCCAAAATGGCCATTTTCATCACCAGTATCAAAAACCATGAATTTTGATACCCATATTGCCCAAATTTGTATGGTTCCGTAAATGTCCTCCCGGTAGAACCTTCCCTCAGGGCAATGGCCACTCCGGGTGTGGCCAATCCTGCCAAAATGGCCATTTTCATTACCAGTATCAAAAACCATGAATTTTGATACCCATATTGCCCAAATTTGTATGGTTCCGTAAATGTCCTCCCGGTAGAACCTTCCCTCAGGGCAATGGCCACTCCGGGTGTGGCCAATCCTGCCAAAATGGCCATTTTCATTACCAGTATCAAAAACCATGAATTTTGATACCCATATTGCCCAAATTTGTATGGTTCCGTAAATGTCCTCCCGGTAGAACCTTCCCTCAGGGCAATGGCCACTCCGGGTGTGGCCAATCCTGCCAAAATGGTCATTTTCATTACCAGTATCAAAAACCATGAATTTTGATACCCATATTGCCCCAAGACGTATGGTTCCGTAAATGTCCTCCCGGTAGAACCTTCCCTCAGGGCAATGGCCACTCCGGGTGTGGTCAATCCTGCCAAAATGGCCATTTTCATTACCAGTATCAAAAACCATGAATTTTGATACCCATATTGCCCAAATTTGTATGGTTCCGTAAATGTCCTCCCGGTAGAACCTTCCCTCAGGGCAATGGCCACTCCGGTTGTGGCCAATCCTGCCAAAATGGCCATTTTCATCACCAGTATCAAAAACCATGAATTTTGATACGCATATTGCCCCAAGTCGTATGGTTCCGTAAATATCCTCCCGGTAGAACCTTCCCTCAGGGCACTGGCCACTCCGGGTGTGGCCAATTCTGCCAAAATGGCCATTTTCATCACCAGTATCAAAAACCATGAATTTTGATACGCATATTGCCCCAAGACGTATGGTTCCGTAAATGTCCTCCCGGTAGAACCTTCCCTTAGGGCAATGGCCACTCCGGGTGTGGCCAATCCTGCCAAAATGGCCATTTTCATCACCAGTATCAAAAACCATGAATTTTGATACGCATATTGCCCCAAGACGTATGGTTCCGTAAATGTCCTCCCGGTAGAACTTTCCCTCAGGGCAATGGCCACTCCGGGTGTGGTCAATCCTGCCAAAATTGCCATTTTCATTACCAGTATCAAAAACCATGAATTTTGATACCCATATTGCCCAAATTTGTATGGTTCCGTAAATGTCCTCCCGGTAGAACCTTCCCTCAGTGCAATGGCCACTCCGGTTGTGGCCAATCCTGCCAAAATGGCCATTTTCATCACCAGTATCAAAAACCATGAATTTTGATACGCATATTGCCCCAAGTCGTATGGTTCCGTAAATATCCTCCCGGTAGAACCTTCCCTCAGGGCACTGGCCACTCCGGGTGTGGCCAATTCTGCCAAAATGGCCATTTTCATCACCAGTATCAAAAACCATGAATTTTGATACGCATATTGCCCCAAGACGTATGGTTCCGTAAATGTCCTCCCGGTAGAACCTTCCCTTAGGGCAATGGCCACTCCGGGTGTGGCCAATCCTGCCAAAATGGCCATTTTCATCACCAGTATCAAAAACCATGAATTTTGATACGCATATTGCCCCAAGACGTATGGTTCCGTAAATGTCCTCCCGGTAGAACCTTCCCTCAGGGCAATGGCCACTCCGGGTGTGGTCAATCCTGCCAAAATTGCCATTTTCATTACCAGTATCAAAAACCATGAATTTTGATACCCATATTGCCCAAATTTGTATGGTTCCGTAAATGTCCTCCCGGTAGAACCTTCCCTCAGGGCAATGGCCACTCCGGTTGTGGCCAATCCTGCCAAAATGGCCATTTTCATCACCAGTATCAAAAACCATGAATTTTGATACGCATATTGCCCCAAGTCGTATGGTTCCGTAAATATCCTCCCGGTAGAACCTTCCCTCAGGGCACTGGCCACTCCGGGTGTGGCCAATTCTGCCAAAATGGCCATTTTCATCACCAGTATCAAAAACCATGAATTTTGATACGCATATTGCCCCAAGACGTATGGTTCCGTAAATGTCCTCCCAGTAGAACCTTCCCTCAGGGCAATGGCCACTCCGGGTGTGGCCAATCCTGCCAAAATGGCCATTTTCATCACCAGTATCAAAAACCATGAATTTTGATACGCATATTGCCCCAAGACGTATGGTTCCGTAAATGTCCTCCCGGTAGAACCTTCCCTCAGGGCAATGGCCACTCCGGGTGTGGTCAATCCTGCCAAAATTGCCATTTTCATTACCAGTATCAAAAACCATGAATTTTGATACCCATATTGCCCAAATTTGTATGGTTCCGTAAATGTCCTCCCGGTAGAACCTTCCCTCAGGGCAATGGCCACTCCGGTTGTGGCCAATCCTGCCAAAATGGCCATTTTCATCACCAGTATCAAAAACCATGAATTTTGATACGCATATTGCCCCAAGTCGTATGGTTCCGTAAATATCCTCCCGGTAGAACCTTCCCTCAGGGCACTGGCCACTCCGGGTGTGGCCAATTCTGCCAAAATGGCCATTTTCATCACCAGTATCAAAAACCATGAATTTTGATACCCATATTGCCCAAATTTGTATGGTTCCGTAAATGTCCTCCCGGTAGAACCTTCCCTCAGGGCAATGGCCACTCCGGGTGTGGCCAATCCTGCCAAAATGGCCATTTTCATTACCAGTATCAAAAACCATGAATTTTGATACCCATATTGCCCAAATTTGTATGGTTCCGTAAATGTCCTCCCGGTAGAACCTTCCCTCAGGGCAATGGCCACTCCGGGTGTGGCCAATCCTGCCAAAATGGCCATTTTCATTACCAGTATCAAAAACCATGAATTTTGATACCCATATTGCCCAAATTTGTATGGTTCCGTAAATGTCCTCCCGGTAGAACCTTCCCTCAGGGCAATGGCCACTCCGGGTGTGGCCAATCCTGCCAAAATGGTCATTTTCATTACCAGTATCAAAAACCATGAATTTTGATACCCATATTGCCCAAATTTGTATGGTTCCGTAAATGTCCTCCCGGTAGAACCTTCCCACAGGGCACTGGCCACTCCGGGTGTGGCCGATATCCTACCAATTTGTTCCCGATCATTTCAGTATTCCGGGGACCGTTCTGGCTACCGTCAATAACTTCTTGGACCTCCTCTCAAGTTCGTGCACCACCTGCGTGTGTGTGTGTGAGCAATAAAATTCCCAACGTAATGTCCGTCTTTGATGAAAGTCTGATGGACACTAAATCCTCCAGAGGCTAACTTTTAGCTTAAATAGTTTTCACGGCATCTACGCAACAGAAACAGAATGTCACGCCGAGGGCTTGCGACGGTAACGCTCGAGGGGCGCGACAATAGTAAGAAATTAAATAAATTAATTAATTAACTGCCAAAATTAATTAATTAACGAGGAATTTATTTTGTTTACGATCAAAACATCGCCACCTCTTTTTACATCACATTGGTACGACCGTTTGACATCGCGTTTGTTTTTGTTGTGTTGGGTGGAACTGCCGCAAACAAAAAGTTAAACAGAAGAACGATGGCGCAGGAGATCACAAAAAGTAGCTGATACAGGAGATGCTGCTGGCCGGAGGATCTGTCATCGCTCAGCAACTGGAGGCTAAGATCAACAACAACCTTCACGCAAATGCGCAGGCGCACGAGAACTTGCTCGAACTCTTGCGACGAACTCGTGTGGTGGTGCTGGAGGCGGCGGAAGTGGTGCCCAGAGTCATGACGGCCACGGTGTGGTTGGTGGAGAGCATCACGGAGGGCCGCACCACCACTATCAGGCGTCGCGAATCGGAGAGGTCGGGGTATCGGGCACGGACCCGGCGGATCACATGGCGTTGCCGGAACGTTTATGCTCGAGAGCAAATCGCTGCATGTATGATGAGTTAGTGATTAGGTAGAGTTTCGCGAGCTAAACTTTTTTTTTGTTTTTCCTCTCAGGTGGATGCCTTGAGGCACCAGGTTAACGTGGAGCTGCCGTATCATCGCCGGTTAGCTCCAAAGCATCGTGCAACTAGACGATACCACCTTCGGGAAGTTTGCATCTTAGTCTGCAGCAGCAGCAGTAGCAACAAACGCAGCAGTCTTAACTGATTGGAGTACCTCCATTGAGTAGCAGTGGCCATATGCAGCCACAGGTGTGACAACAACAACACCAGCAGCAATCTCACTCCGGGCCGTACTACAGATTGTCAAGGAAACAGATTGGCCAATGTTTGACAGATCCAAACGCGCTGGACACCAACCGCCCTTTACGCCCAGCAAAACTGGCAGTTCCGATTTATTTTGCATCGGCCAATCTGTTTGCCTTGACAATCTGTAGGCCGTACCTGTCGCCAAACGAGCAAAACGTCATCATACCTCCACAGCAGTCGGGTACACCTTCGAGCGGGCTAGCCGTACTGCTCAATCCGTGACATCTTTTGGCTCCGTGACGACCACTATCACCGGTACGACCATGAAACCCGGCGGTCCAGCAACATTTGTTAGACAGTTAGAAAACAAGTTTAATTTATTTATTTAAATGGTTTCCATTATAAATACACAATTGAATCAAATAAATAAATCAATTAAAATCAATAAAAAAAACTGCCAAGGGCCTAGGTTACATAAATTAAATTGATCATGCTTGTCGGGACGACTTTTATGGTGGTCCTTGAAACGCGAACAAAATGTAATCACCATCGGGTCTTCTTGTCGATCTTCCAAAATCGAATCACCATTCCAGTGAATTCACCGTAATTTCCGGAGATGAATCCATCTTTGCGAAGATCGAAATGAACGACAGGTCGCGACGCCTGCTGACGTCGTAATTCTTCGAATCGTGGTCCAGACTCGGCTTGGCGGCACACGTTCCGAGGTTCTGGATTAGTAGTGAATCGCACACGCGGCACAATCGAACGAAGACGCCATCGCGTCCCTGGTTGCTCTGAAATAAACAGTATTTTTTTGACTGTGTTCGTTTAATTACTTTAAAACACTCACGGCGAGGGTTGAAGAAGCCTTCACCAACAGCGTTCCGGACGCTACGGAGAAAACATTCCCCGCCGTCACCTTCCGTAAAAGGGAACTCGATGTAGTCGGTAGTTGGCTTCTTGGTCTTGCTCGTGTTCCGTGAGGGCTTTTCCGGTCTGTGTTCCGTGAAGATGGCCCCGGCGCGGACGGGTCGTCCGTATATCCGGACTCGAAGGAGGTAGTAACTGCTTCCGCCGACGAGTTGGAGTTGGAATCTTTGGTGGGCGATTGCCTTTAAAGTGGCCAGATTCCAGAAAAGATTTTCTTGTTTGGAAGTGAAATTAGGTTTAAAACAAAAACAAAAATAAATTTGACAGCTGCGCGCAAAAGCAAACACAAAGTTTTTAACAAAGCAGGTGTGGCGCTGTCAAATGTCAAATGGCAAGAGATATTTAATTTCTTAATGTATTAAATGCCAGTATTTAATACATTAAGGCCATTGTCACGCCCCTCGGTCCGGATCTACTATGTGACCTGTCGTTGGATGGGTAATCAAGAGATCTTTCCAAAGAGTCAAAAAGATTGAAAATCTGACAACCCTATCAAAAGTTATATGTACTTTAGTGTTTCTAATACACTTGTTTTTGAGGCCGAATCTCAGATATTTTGATAAAAATAAGTGTTATTTATACACTTTTTTGAGGCTGTGTAGTATATTCACTTTGAAAACGTGAGGAAGGCACCAACCACCTTAAGGTGGATTAAGTAACGTTTTTTTAAAAGGTCCAATAAACCAAATTTTCAGTTTTTGCTTTTTGGGTGTTTTTTAATACCCCTGGCCTAAGGCGGTTTAAAAAAAAACCCAAAAAGCAAAAACTGGAAATTTGGTTTATCGGACCTTTTCAAAAAAAACTCCAGAAATGATCTATCAAACAGGGAAAAAATATATCAGAATTCAATAAAATCTTTATTGCTGAATAATTTACTTGTATGTGTGGATGAAAATTCAGTAAAACTTAACTGAATATCAGCGAAAAAAATATTTTGCAGTTTCGTTGATTTTATTTGACAGAATCAAAAAGATTTTTCCACAATGCATCTTGCATGCAACCTCGCATGCAAGCTTCCATTACAAGGCAAGTACGCAGCCACCTGTTGCATTTGTGACGTCATCGTTTTTATTTAAAAGTCTGACACTTCGATCTGTTTACAGTTCAGTTCAGTGTGCAAACAGGAGAATCCGTGAGCCGACGAACCGCGAAGAAAAGGTTTGTTATAGAGTTATCTACGTGCGCATGTATTGCGTGTACGTACACGAAAAAGATTGAGGTTAAATTTTGTCCGCCCAGCAAAATCAAATGGTGCGCTAGTGTGTGTACGCGAAACGTCATAAAGCTCTATTGTGTGTTACACGTTGCAACGAAGTTAGGCTGTCATTAATATCTCTCTTTTTCAGGTGAGTTGCGATTAACGGTCCAGTTAGTGGTTCAGTGCTAATCGATGCTGGACTTGATTTTTTTACGTAATTGTATTTGGAATTGAAAGTTAAGCCATAATCATTCAAGTCTGATCTTCCCAAAAGCAGAAACTTGATTGACCTTGACACTTTCGTTTCTGTCCCATGATCGCAGAGCGTAAATAACGCGATGAAGTCATGTTGGAAGAAGAGGATGCAGGCAGAACAGCAGAGAGATTAACTAATTTTAAACTGTTCGATAATTTTAGGTGAAAGGGCGCTTCAACTTGAAAAGTGATTGCAAAAAGAGTGAAGGAAGATGGCTGGAGCCGCGGCGGAAGATAAGAGTTACTTTGAGCGTTTTTGCGATTACATGCGTCGCGATACCAAGGGAGTGGAGGTATGTAGGAGGGGGAAGTCGAGGAAGAGTGCTATTTTTGGCTTTTCTTTTTTTGTTGTAATTGCTGGTGGTTTGGGAAGTGGCTTTGGAATGATCTAATCACGTTTGTTTTGATGCGCCATTGGGGTGACGATCGCTTATGTTTCTTTTGTGATTGTTTGGTATTATGGCAATGTGACAGCTATTTTATGGCAGTCTTCTTTTATTTTAGATCGCAACATACACGATATCCGGCGTGCTTTTCGTAGTTGCCTACAACAAAATTCGACCTGTAAGTGAATCAAAATGTCACAAACGGCTAACCCACAACAAGCGTGTATGAATGACAGCTGTCAACCGTACACGCTATTGTGGGATTACAGGAATGATCATATTTATTAGTTGCCTTTTTTGTCATTCCCAGCTAACCCGCTTCGCCAAAGCGTCGGACATCCCGGGACACTTTATCCGCGAGCAGATTCCCCAGTACGGTCGCGTCCGCAAGATTGAACCGTCGATCCAGGCCGGCCCTCTGCTGGTCGTCCGCCACCAGCCCCCGCTGAATTTGTTCTTCTGGTCCAGCAAGACCCTCCCGGTGAAGGTGTCCGGAATCGACGTCAACGCCAACGGTTACTCCTGGCTCCAGTCCGTCGTCGTGGACCGACCGATTACGTTCCTTCCGGTCGGGGGTGAATCGGGACAAGATCACGCCGAATGTCGGGTGATTTTCTATGATCGATCCAAGGATGGGAAGAGCGTCCGGCGGGTGGACGTTGGAGAGGCGCTGCTTAGCTTGGGATTTGCCCGGATGAGCGCGCCGGTTCCGGTGAAGGCGACGAAGCCGGTCAGCAAGGATCCGTTCGAGCGGGCCGTTCAGGGGTACTTACGGGCACTGGCCAGAAGTGAGAACGAGGCCAAGAATCGGCGCGTTGGACTGTGGCAGCAAAGGTTAGTGACAGATGTCAAAGTGACAGCTGTCAAAGTGACAGTTCTATACTAATTAACTCTTTTCCCCTATATCAGCTTACCACCCAAACTGTGGCCCGCCAAGCTCTGGCAGAGCACGTGGGATGGGCTGCTGTTGAAAGTTTCGCCAGCGTCCCGCCGGCTTCCGGAGCTGGTCCGTTGAACTGTGTGTGTGTGTGTGTGTGCGGAACCGAATCCAATCCGTCCATCCGTGCAGTGTCACAGTGTCGAACGAAAAGCGCAGCAAATCCAATCAAATCAAGCCCCAAGACGGCGAATCAAAGCAATGGCAATACTGGATAGTATTTTTATAGCAGAAAACGTTGTTCACTTTGTTGTTGTTGTTGTTTTGGCAATTTTACTCCATTGTGCGCGATTTAGCGCCGCGTGCTTTAATCGTGCGCGTGTTTTGCCCTTTAGGTAATTTTTGGCGAGCGTTTGCAAAAAAAATCGCTCTGTTTTATTTTTTTGTTGAAGTGCAAGTAACGTTAGTTTAATCCAAATCCAATTGTTGGCCCGTTTCAAAACGGCATTAGTAGTGGTAAGATGCTTGTGAAGGGTTGAAGATTAGAGAACCTGGAGCTTATTAGAGAACGGCCATCTCAATCCAACAGTACCAATCGAAGCACGAGAACTGTCAAACGGAGGTACCAATCGAGCAAAAGACAAAGGATTTTGCTCGATTGGTACCTCCGTTTGACAGTTCTCCTGCTTCGATTGGTACTTTTGGTTTGAGATGGCCGTTCTCTAATAAGCTCCAGGTTCTCTATTGAAGATGTATACAGAAAAGGAAGAAGTGAGAGAAATAAAAGAGATCGGTGCCAAACAAGTGCAGCATAACTTCGATTCGATTTGTTTCGTGAATTTTGGAGAGTTATCCGTGAAGTCTTTTTTTATGGCAGGCGTATACAAATAAGATTGGTCTAATAAAAGTGAAAGTATCAAATTTGAAGAGTAGGCTTTTTTTCGGTCCCTTTATAATATAAACTTCGATGTCCTCCGTAAACGTATCCTCTTTTACACGATTGTACCTTTGAAACCAGCACTTCTCTTACTCGATTATTCCATCGGATGTTGATTCTTGAAGAGTTGGCTGCTTTTGTTTTCCCTGTCCCCTAGTCACGACGTTCTAGCAGAATTCTAGCAGATATTCTAACAGCAATCTAGCAGAAATATTCTACCGTTCTCGCAGGATTCTCACAGAATCAGCTCTATTAGAATATTTCGTGCCTGGGCTCGCGTGAACTGTCAAATCGGTACTTCCGCTCCTCCGGACAGTGCATTGTCAGTCACAACAGAGGAGCTGCAGCAAGGTCACTCTCGATAAAAATCCTCGACTGAGAAGATCTGACCGAAACTTCGACACTGAACATCGTTTCGTCGTTTGGAAACGATCGGAATCACAGTGGGTACACGCCGGAGAAGAGACGTATTGTCAGCAAGAACAACACACGGGAGAAGAATATCGAAGGTTTCTATAACATCTCGATTCGGGTCGCCAAATCAGTGACCACAAACTACCGGAAACTTTGAAGGATCGCAAGTCCGCTGCTCGTGTTAAAACTGTAGTGTCTTCGTCTTCCAAACAAATGAAAATAATATCAATATATTGACCGGGTAATAATAACCCGAAAACGACTACCCCTTCAGAAGCGTGTATTTGATTTTGGCGGCGAATGATAAGAGGCGCGTGTTTATGTTTACGCTGTGGACAGTTGAGAGAGAACGTTCGGCGCGGAAGTGTGAGTGTGATTGAATTGTGCTGGAACCGGTTGGCGGAATCCAGAACAGGACACGACGGAAGCGGACATAAGTCAGTGGATGGTTGGGGGGTTGATGATCGGCATTGATGGTGCAGCGTCCAGGTCTACAAAAAGCAAGTAGTGTGCAGAACAATTGACCACAACAAAAGAAGAGACAACAACCTATATGGTGATCATGTCGAACAATAGTAATAGAGTTATCTAAGCCCGATCTCACGCACACTAGCTTACCGTTTGTTTTTGCTGGCGACCACAAATTTTAACCTAAAAATCCATCGTGTACGTACACGCAATACATGCGCACGTAGATAGCTCTATACCATCTTGAAGAGAATGTCATCTTCGATATTTTGTTATAGTTTGGGGAATGGCATAACCGATAACAATTTGTTGCAATAGCAACTCAAAGCAGTAGAATCTCTATGACGTTGGTAATAGTAATGACACAAAAACCTCAAACAGTTTCACGTAACACAACAGAATCTGTTGGACTGTTCTGATATTCGAGATGGTGGTCAACATTACATATCACAATCATCACAATGTAAAGGTTATCTACCAGTCAGTTGATTCTATGGTTGTAGTTTGAAGAGACTGGAGAAAACATCGATAGATAGTGCAATATTGAGATCGAGAAGATAGACAACCAGTGGGTCTACACGCACATTCAAAATCGCTCAGTTTTCATCAAAACAGAACCTACTCAGCTATAAGTTAATGGGGCATCTGTCATATTTGAGTGAACTTAGCTCAGAATTTAACACAAATTATGTAAAATTCACCTAGATGCCCATTTGCTCATTTCTAAGTAGGTTCGGTTTCGACAAAAACCGAGTGATTTGAAAAAATATACTTGATCTGGATTTTGGTTTGGTACTGAAATGAGTATTTAAAAATTTCGGATATTTTCAAACAAAACTTCACCTCAACTGTTCAGTTTTTTTTTTAGATTGCTGATTATGATTTCTTTATTTGAAAAATAAAAACAGTATTCCAAACTACCTACTACAGTACCGGCCGCGTCAACCGCTAACATTTAACGATAACATAAATGCTTCTTACACGTTACACCTTTTTTTGTCATTCAGTTTTGCTAATACCCATTCAAACTTATCGCTTTGCTCCGTCGTGGATGTGGAAAATGCCTCCAAAATAAACCATTCTAACAAAGTTTTGGATTTATTTACTTTTTTTTACAATAGAAATATATGTTTTGTTGAGTATTTCTTCGTTACTAAAATGGAACAATGCTAAATGTTGTCAACTTGGGGTTTAAAAACATCGATTTTTGTTGTTGTTTGTTGGTTTATTTGCACGAATGTGGATTAAATGCGCTTACAAGATTGATTGTTACAGATTACGATTATTCTTTTTTTTTCGCCCCAGGCTGGAATGATTTGATTCTATTTTACAAGGATGTATAGAAAATGTCTAAAGGTGTTTCTGTGGCTGTGTTTTTTTTCGGGGTTTTCCTTTTAATCTAAACTAGTTTTATTACTTTGAAAACGATCAATCCATTTGTCAATCGTTTGTGAGTATTGAATTTTCTATCACGTCGGCCTAACTGTGCCACATTTCTAATACTAGCGACCTTTAGCATCACGTGCTCAGTTTGACAGTTGCTGTTTTAAACTGAACGTAACCTGCTTAACCTTTGGATGTGTCAAGGTTGTTCAATGTTAATCGAAAAGAAGTTAACGCTGTGGTTTAAACAGCATCGTTAAACAAAGCACGTGACGATAACAGGGTCTTTCTGGCCATTATTATCAAATCTTTCTTTCATTTTAATTTTGAGTAAAATAACATTTTTAATCACATAACGACTCAAGCCGCATGAACCTTTACATTGAGAAAAGAGCATTAAAATGTATTGTTTTCGTTTTCTTCTTCTTCTGGTTGCAGTTTGTTTATTTTTAACCCTATCACAATTCCGTCAACAGTTGATTTTCAATAGTTCTAGTTTTGTAATCCATTTAGGCAATATTTTGTTCGTTTTACTTCGCTCAACCCGTTCCATCCAATAACATCTTTTTTGTTCTTTCGCTAAACGGAATATTTTTTATTGGCCACTGTTTAACTTTATTATTTTATGATTGTTCAGCTTTTCCAAAAGATATCGGCATTGAAGACAACCCGGCCTATCATACTGATAGTTTTGTTTTACCCAAAATCAGTATTTTCTATAGCAGTGTAAAAATGACAACAAAATGCTTGGTATGTTCGATTGAAGGCTAGTTCCGCACTGAGTGCCGCACTCAGTGCTGTCAAAGTGTTTTTTTTTTTTTGAAGAAACTCGCGCACGAGTTTCGCCACCATTTTGGAACTGAAAGTCTAGTGCCGCACTCGATATTTTTTCAGTTTCTAATTTTGAACCAAAACTGGCACCGGCTCTTCAATCGAACGTACCATTAGATTTCGTCAAATCCCGAACCTCCACGCAAATATCAAATAAAATTGTGTAACACCTGACAATGTACCCTAGCTAGGAATGAATCACAGTTTCAACTCAATTCTGAGTAAAACTCATCCCAAATCTGACAATTTGCCATACACCCACTCAGTTCTGAGTTGGTTTGATAGTAACGAAATCTGAATTATTTGCAATGTGCGTGTGGTCAAAATGGGATTTGATTTTCAAATTTATTTGAAATTGTTCAGATTTGGATAATTGGCAGACAAAAATCTTACAAAATCGACAAAATTTGTCAAAATTTTACAAATTTTGGTGATTTGAAGAAGTGTGTACTTTTTCAATTTTAACCTGAGTACTATTGTTAATTTGATTTGGTTAACCGCGGTGGATTTTCTTGAAATAATTCGAACTGTCAGAAATCCACCAAAGCATCTACCACATTGATCACACAAAAAACTGTGGTAGAAAAGTATCCACCGGTAGATGCTTTGGTGGATTTTTGACAGTTCGAATTATTTCAAGAAAATTCACCGCGGTTAACCAAATCAAATTAACAATAGTACTCTGCTTTTATAAGGAGCTGCAAAATGCAAAAATAAATTGACTCAAAATTACTATTCAGTAAAAAAGCAAAATATTCAGAATGGGCTGTATTTTTTTTAATTGAATTTCTATCGAAAACAATGAAAAAGTGGAAACTGTAGCCTGGGTTATTTTAGCTAAAAAAACGTTACTTAATCCACCTTTAGGTGGTTGGTGCCTTCCTCTCATTTATAGAGTGATTACAATCCCCTAAAGTGTCCACATGGTTTATGGATCTCCCCTAACGTGATCGCAGCACCTAAGAGGTCCTAATAAAAATAAGCGACGAGATAAAAAAATAGACTTCCTACAGACTTTTTGTCAAGATTATACAGACACCGCCTTTCAGGAAAATGGCATCCCTCTACAAGGCTTTTTTCGTGGCGATCAGATGGGACCATTTGAGGTTATGTAAATTCAGACCATTTTTTAAACTGCTTGTAAGTTTAGATAGGTAAGTCAGATCTTGAAAATTCTTAATCCACAAGAAAGGTCTTCTCATATGCTTTCTAAAAATATATAACATGTGAGGGTTTCATGAAAAAACCACCCTTTTTACCATAATTTTAATTTAATATGAAACAGTTTTTTTAACATAACTTTTTAAAAAAATGATAAAACTGCATGAATTTAAATAGCAACTTAGGGGACGTTAAGACGGATCGATTAAAACCATTCCGGCCAAAATCGGTTGAGCCTGTGACAAGATATTCCAGTGACATTGATTTGGTACACATGTCTACATACAGCCAAACACACAGACATTTGCTCAGCTGGTGATTCTGAGTCGATATGTACAAATGAAGGTAGGTCTAGGAGGTCTAACTAAAAAGTTCGTTTTTCGAGTGATTTTATAGCCTTTCCTCAGTAAAGTGAGGAAGGCAAAAACTGTGCTTCCTCAAAAAAATAGTTTCAAATTTATATTCTCTCAGATTAAGTTGAAGTTAAATTGAAATTATTTTCTTTTATTCTATTTAATTTGTATTTTATCAGATTTTAGTGGTTCTGCTTCAGAAACTTGGAGAAAAAAAATACAAAACTCAAGCTATAGAACACGCTCTTCAAAACGAACTTATTTCTTTATACGCATATTTCGTCAAATCCAACCGGGGATGTCGGGAATGAGCTGTTTACTAGAATTCTGAGCGAAAATCAACCAGACTCCAGTAAGATTCTCCCAAATGTGGGCACATTAAGTTTTCAAGTAGAAAATTTACCAACACATTCAAACCACGCGGTGCCACACGAATTCGTTTGTTTGCATTAGAATTCTGGTTTCTCTTTTTTCGCAAAAGTTGTTTATCATGCGAATTATAGCTAGTTTTTGTGGCTGACCGCCCGATGTCAAGCCAACATATTTCGAAGGGACTGTGACAGCTCTTTGTTATGATCCCAAAATCACAGCGGCTGTGTCGACATTCTGACGAGGACCAGATAGCCTTATAGAATTGAGTAAAAAGAAAACTCTTCAAAACTCACTCCTGAGTTGTGACGAAATCTGAGTGAAAATAAAACACAAATTATTCGTTATTTGAAATGAGCGTGTACGAGTAGTTAGAAACTTAAGGATCTTCAGCATAAGTTTATTTTGAGTAAGTCAAAACTTGAGCGAAAAATATCAAATTTTTAGTTGATTTCAAATAAATCCACCGTAACAAATATCAATATTTAAAAATTAGAGTGATTTTAACTTGCATTCAAAAATAAAAATAATCAAAACTTTTGTATCAGTTTGAGAGTACATTTGGTTGCAGTTGCCTTCGCTTGAAAAGTTTGATTTGTTTACCTTTTTTCGCCAGTTGTTTGCTTGTCCGATCCTCTTTGACGCATCACAATCTTTTCCTTTTTTCGCCAGGGGTGGTGGTGTAGCTTTGTGATGGCCAAATGGATCGCTACACGACCACTCCTGCGAAGAATTGTAAATATTATGATCAGATTACTAAACGAAATTTGATTCGACTGTTTATTACCACTCTCGCCCATTCACGAAATATTCTAGCAGAGTAGGTTCTGACAGAATCCTGCTAGAACGGCGGAGCATTTCTGCCAGAATGCTGTAAGAATATTCAGCTCTGTGCGAATTCTGCTAGAACCCTGCTAGAACGTCGTGACTGGGCGATGCGACGTTGACGTTTCGCTATTGACAGATGAGTTTTTTTTTAATTACGTTCGTTTTTTTGTTGGTGGGTATACAAAGAGTGATTTTCGTTTAAAAGTTGCGTGTTTATATGCCTGCGAATATTCTGACAAAATTGTTGTTATTCCTTAAAAGTGTGAAATTGAAACGCTGTCGTAACTGCGTCAGGTTGGCAACACTGCTCGTGCCGAGTGCTGCCATACTGGCGGTTGCTATAAAATTTTGTCTTTTTCAGGCAAGCTTGAGAACTAAATTGACGTGATTAGTGTTGCCAACCTTGCAAACACAATCAGCCCTTTCCCGTTATTGTTACTGACAGTGAGTTTGAAAAATCGTTAATTGGCAATTCTTGAATCTTAGCGTTAAGTTTTGGTTTCGTCACCCGGATATGGTTTCTGCTTTTTTTCTTTGTTTGTATGTTGCGCTATGCAGATGTCTGAGTGTTACTGCAGCGACCCGTACGAGTTGCTGCGGCCGTTGATCTGCCGCGCCGGAAGGGCCATCGCAGTGCTGCTTCCGCCGGCGCCTCCGCCACCGACAACGGACGCCTTCCGGCCGATAAAGTTCGTCTCGGTGAGCGAGTAGTGGCGCAGCTTGGAGTTTAGGCTGATGCTGTCACTGCCATAATCGCTGCGAATGTAGTGCTGAAAGTGGTGCAGCTGGTGGAACTGCTGCTGCTGCTGCTGTTGCTGCTCGGCGGTCATCTCACCCTGCCAGAGGGAGAGCGAAGATGCGATCGAATGTAGCCCGTCCGATAGTCGATGACGTCGCGATGATGGGAGGGAGTTCCGCTTCGCGGATGACGGCCCCATCTGGAATGAAAGAGCGCAGGACGGGAAAAGAAAAAAAACCATGATGACAGTGGAGCGCGCGTGCCATAATGGCGGCTGTTGGTTGCTATAAAAAAAACAATTATCTCCCGGCGCGATTTGCAGTCAATGTGGGGGGTTGCTATTTTTAGACCACCGCAAATACGTGCCGTTGCATAACAAGTGGCCAACTGTAGAGCGTGGGAGTACATGTCTGGGGGTGCTGTCGTCCCACGCTTTTCCGGCTTTTGTCACTCTTGCGAGCGTGGAAAGGACGGCTGGCGGCACCCTTGGTAGTTAAACTTTATCGCCACTTTTACGGTAGCTTCTTGGAGTGAGCCCTAGAGGGAGAGTATCTTTTGTTTTGCCTTTTTTTAAGCTGATGTGAAAAGAATCGGAAACATTCTTTTTAGAGAGTCCGGTTATGTTTCATTTGACGGAATAAGGGCGGAATTCATTTTAAATTTGTTCCCAAAAGTTTTTTTTTTCGAAAATTCATGGATGTTTTGAAAATGTTCAGGAGTAGAATTACTGTAATAATTATTTTATTATGCATTTTTGATACGTTTTTTCTTTGAATTTTGAAAACTGGGCTTGAAATAAGATTTTTTTTTATTTTTGAAGCCAGTGATTTTTTTTGTCGACATTTTTTTTAAACAAATCATATTTAAGAACCGAACCGAATTTGCATTCGAAAAGTACCTAAAATTTTTGTCTGATAAAATGTACCGTTCGCAAGTTATAGCCGCTACTGTTTTTTTATCGCATTTTTTGCATTTTGAAAATACTTTTTTTAATTTTTGTTAATAAATATTTTTTTAAATGTGAGAAGATTTCCTACAATTTTCTCGTTGAGACTTTGAGAGAAAGATATGAGATTTTGTAATTGGGTCCTAAAATTAAGCTTGAATTTGTGATATTATTGCTCACAACGACAAAGCTTATTTTTCTGAGTACAAATGGCCCTTTGTACGATCGCAAATGATTTAAAATTGATTTTTATTATTCAATTTTCAAAATTTAACTTCGCGGCTCTTCCTGACAGAAAGCATCCTACTTGACGGATCGTTCCAAGGGGGGCATAGTTCCACGGCAACATTTCAAAAGGCATCATGTACATTTTGACACTTTCTGGGTTATTGCATATTCTGAAAGTGCTCCTAATGAGCAAAAGTTATTTCAGTAAAGTTTGTTTAATAATGATTTTAAATAAAGTGACATAAACAAAATCTCTGGCATCAGCAGTGCCTGTTTATATAGCCTTGTCAACCTGTCAAATAAAAGACTACATGAACCTCGTGACGAAAAAAAAAGCATCAAGAAAAAGTCGCCATGTACATTTGCCGACAAAAAGCGAATCATAACAAAACTTCCCCTCCACTTGCAAAAGGCGCCATGTACATTTGGCGAAGAAAAACGAATCATAACAAAGCTTCCTCATCCAATGACAGCAGGGTGATATAGACGTTTGTGATTTCAAGAGAAGTTATGTTTGTTTTTCTTAAATATGATGACGAGTAAGGTTTTATTGAATATGGATGATCAATTATCAATAAAAGCAACATTTTTCATCGTTTGTTATCGTTAGAACCTGGGTGATGAAAAGAGAGAATACGTAACGTGATTTTCGAATGGTCCCACTTTGTTTACATCTACAAAGTAGGAGGCTGTTCAAGCACAAGCATGACTTTTTTCTTACTGATAAATGAGCTGTTTTATAATCAGTAGCTTGTATTTTATTTTGTCTAGTTTTTGACATTTTTTGCTGGAAAATTGTGCGTGTTTTTAAGTTTCGATCGGTTAGAAGAAGTTTATCTTTTTTACGGGTGACAAAGAACTGCGGCGAGAGTGTTATTTTGCGATGTCGCAGATAAATTCCCTGGTTGATTATGAAATCCTGCAGCTCTTCCTGGTCCAGCGAAAAAACACCGCTAATTCTAACGAAGCTAATCCAACAAACAGAAAAGATTTTCACTAAACCAGTTGGTTTTCAAACGGAATCAAACAATAAAGACAGCTTCTGGATAGATACAACTGCATCGACTTCATAAACAACTTCCATTCATAATCATAAAAAATGACGATCTCGCCGTCAACTTTTTGAAGATTTCTTTACTTCAACTCCAGGTTCCAAAAGCCACACATTTTTATTTTTGCAAAAAAAAAACAATTTTTAATGATCGATAACAATACTCTCTACTTTTGGCGAACAGTAAATTGGTTCCACTTTAACAGTTCAAAATTGAGGCCGTTTTGCGAACCACTATTCAGCACCCAGGAAGTGAACTTTGTGATATTTAAAAAAAAGGTTCATAAATAGTTAATTTTCCTCATTTCATATTTCAAACCAAATTTAAAAATTTAGATTTGTTTTATTGAAAAGAATTATGAATGAGTAATTTCACAAAAAGTGTCATTTTTTAACATTGAAAATTTAACCAATAGTTTTCGAGATATCGGAAATTACAGGCTAATGGAACACCTGGTTTGAGTGGTAGTTTGACAGTTCGCTCCATAAGAAATGCATTGATCACCACTAATCGCGTCGGGTGCTCCTTTTGAATTTTTTTTTTCTGGGACAGCTTTCCTTCATAAAATATTTAAAAAATGTTAAAAATTTCCGAGTGTTATATCCTCAAAGTGACTATAATTATTAAGAAAAATTATATCGCTCATATCCAAATTTTGCACCATCATTCGCTATGGCTCAAACATGTCTTTTTGAGCGCCATAAAACATACAAAAAAAATCGAAAATAAAAAAATACGTATTTTGGGAATCCAACTCTTAGTGAAAAAAGTTAAACAAAGAAAAGGGTATTTTTTTGGAGTATAACTTTTTGAATTCGTTTATTCGAATGGAGCTGCATTCCAGTAAAGCCTAATCTAAAATCAAACTTACGCAAACTCTTGCGAAAACAATCATCATGTTGATCCGGATGTCGTCCGACATCGAAGTAACAAAGTAAACAGGGGCGATTTGCTATCAGGCATGTCGCATGCCAGATTTGCAGATTTTTTAGCACAGGATCCATGCTCAAACGTATTTTTTAACTATGTCAATCGTTGATATCTTATGAAATGATTTTTTCACTAAATAGATAAAGGTATTGTGGTTCTTCTGCTGAAAAAGTTTTTGAAAAGATTGTTTTTGAATCAAGTTAAATTCATTTGCGTGTTTGTGATGTGCCCGAAAATCTGCAAAATCTGGCATGCCTGTTAGCCACTGTAGATCAGGCTTAAGCGAATCCAAATTCACTAACTGGAACGGCAGACAGCTGTCAAAAGCACGAAACTACATGCTAGGAAAACGACGGACAAAGGGGTCGTCGAAATGTAAACATTAGTTTGACAGCTCAGTTTTGACGTTTGAATGTTTTTTTAAATTCGAATACGTTCGGTCCTAAAGCCCTATGCCAATTTTTATGTACAACGGTAAAAAACACGATTGAAAACCATTTCTAATCACTTTGTTTTCATCTTAATACAAATAAACTTATTGACAAGACCACATCTTTTCGATGGGTCAACTATGGTCCCCTTGGAACGAGCTGTCAAGTAGGACCTTTTCTGTCAAGAAGGGTCGCGAAGTTAATTTTTTCAAAATTAATTTAAAAATTCATTTTCCATTTTCCAGAAAAATTAGCTTTATCGGTGTGAACAATAATATCACAAACTTAAGCTTCATTTTAGGACTCAATTAGCGAGTTTTTGGATTTACGGATCCGCTCTGTAGTCCTAATTATAATCTACAATTTTTTTGATTAGATAATCCCATCTCAAGATACAAATTTTATTGTATGGAGACTTGTATGAAACAAAACTAATGATGCAAAAGTGCTGCTTTTGGCATAGGGAATGTATGTACAAGGCTTCATCCAAATAAATGAAACTCAAATTAAAAAATCGCGAAATAATCTGCGAAAATCTAGAGGACTGCTCAATTTTGGTTTGGTCGTGCGTTAATTTTGCTTTTAAAAGATTTGAACAGGTAATACAAGTTATATCAGAACTTCTCGTAACAAATTTTGGTCGTGTTATAAATGTGCTTTAAAAATATTTATTTAAAATATCAGACATTTAAACTTAATTGTAGTTGTGAGGTTATGCAAAATTGAGAATAGAAACGTGAAGTCCAACATGAATGTTAACAAAAATGTTGACTAATTTTGTAGAAGAATGATTATGGTAAAGAGTGAAAGTAAATGTCTGAACTTGTCATTTACACTATAAAAATTAATCGTTCTGCTATCATAAATATCTTAAATGTCATGTTCAAACAAAACGGTTTTCCAATAATGACGATAACAAATAGTTTTTAACCAGTTCGACGAAAGGATTATCGTTTTCCCATTGAAAAGGTGTGTGTCGATTGTGAGTGTGTGTAAATTGACTTTTCACGGAACACGTTTGCACCACAGACAAACGGAAGAGACATTTTTTATAATACTCTAAATATTAGTCCAACAAATTTTGATTTTAAATGATATTTATCGAATATTTGTTTTAGAAATTTAAGGTCTGTTTGACAATTTATGTCCTCATCGAGAGTCATCAAAAGGAAGAAACCTGTCGATTTCTGTTGTACTTCTGTGAATGTGTGTGAGTGTGCAAGAAGGGTAGGTAAATAAGTACTACGGAGAGGTAGAAAAGGGAAATCGAGTTATTAATAGCGCATTTATAAGCGGATACATAAAGAAAATTGAAATATACACACACACGCGCGCACTCGCACACTATTTATAGCGAAGAAGGAGTAATAGTGAGAGCACACTATACAAATCTACCAATCCGACAAATATACTGAGCGATATACAGAGGTGAAATACACGTTAAAAATATGTTATATTTAGACACCCATTTTTAGTTAAGGATCGCGCCGTTCCTACAAATACGCTCAGTCGTCCTCAGATTGCCTAGTTTTGGGGGGCGTCTTACCTTAACCGGGTGGCGGTGGTGACCTCTCGCGTTCCGTCCTTGAACTACCGAGAAGCGGGAGCCGGGTGACATCTGGCGGTGGTTTCGATTAATTGCCCACTTTTGGTGGTCGTTGTTGTGGCCGTCGGCGACTGGTGCGTTGATTGGTTATTGTTTTTCAATAGTGTGTTTGTGTTTAAGGGTGTTTTTTTTGCTTTGCACGTGGAGAAAGGACAGCATGAGAGCGGTGATGCGGTGTTGGTAGTGTGGTAGGTGTTGTAAGACAGAAGACGTGAGGTTAGAAAGAGAGAGAGAGAGAGAGAGAGAGAGAGAGAGAGAGAGAGAAAAGAAAGGAAAAGATTGCATGAGAAAAGGTTCATCAACTATTTACTCAAACAGGGCAGTTGAGGGCTGCAGGGAGATGAAGATTGAAATTTAGAGTTCAAACGTTTGACTCAAATGTGGGTACATTGCAAGCGATAGTTGAAGGAGAGCTGGATAATGACCGGCGATGAATTTGTAAAATGCCAATTTGCGAGATTGGATTTAGTGTGTAGAGGGAAACATTCAAGGCTCAAGATTTCAGGCAGTCGAGATTCAGCGGATCATCAGAGAAATTTACTTATTTGAGACAATAGAAAAAGGTGAGAGAAATTGCAAAAGTACATACTGAATAAAGCATTTATCGAGTGGACCAATAAAAAACATAGATTTTGTAATTTCAGAAGAAAAGTTCACCTATAAAAACAAGTGTCGACATCGAGAATCGAACTAAAGACCATTTACATATCGAATCCGCGCCTTCGCCGTATCGATTACCACAGTTTGATGAATATGGGAGTCATTTGCTGATATAAGCCACCCATTGGGATAAACTGTTTGTGTGTTGAACGAATGAACATGAATGAACGTGGTGGTTTCAAATTCACTCAGTTTTCGTCAAAACTGAACCTACTAAGAAATGAGTAAAGGGGGCATCTGTCAGATTTGAGTGAATTTCACTCATAATTCCACGAAAAACTGAGTGATATTCACCCAGGTCTGTGTGAAATTCACTCAAATTTGACAGATGCCCCCTTTAGTCATTTCTGAGTAGGTTCGGTTTTGACGAAAACTGAGTGATTTGAAACATGCGTGTACCATTTGATTTTGGTAGAGCTATTATCTCGGCCTTTATTGTGGGTGTTCTTTTAGTATTTACCTATTTTTTAGATGAATTTCACCCACGTGAGTAAATGGTGCATCTGTCAGATTTAAGCGAATTTCAGGATCTGAGTGAATTTCACTAAATTATTGTTGAATTCTGAGTGAAAATTTGTCAAATCTGATTGATCCCCCGTTAACTCATTTCTGAGTGGGTTCGGATTTCAAGGAAACTGAGTGATTTCAAATGTGCGTGTAGATAGTAATCCCAGCAACCCAGTAAGAATTTTGGCTCGAGCTTTTGGCCGATTTAAGCTCGATCTCGAATTAATTTCTCACTGAGAAGCATTGTCTTTTGTAAGCACTAATCAAAATTTTCGGCACCCTCAGCAAATGTCAAACCAGTACAAACTTGCTGCCGAATCGTTTCCTTGCTTTGCAAGACAATAGACAATAACCTCAAACCCCGGTGGTTGGGGAGCGTTCTTTTATTACGTAACGCAAAAAACGGATTTTTAGACCCCCTCCCCCCCTCGTAACAAAATTTCCATACAATTTTTCAAATTTTTGTATGGAGCGTAACAGGGCATCCGACCCCCCTCCCCCCACCTGCGTTACGTAATAAAAGAACGCTCCCTTGGTCACTTTTTCGTTTGAAACTTTTTTGTTTGTATCCCGATATGTCGAAAAATGTCAAACTGAAAAAAGATGAACTGTCATTTATAAAACGGAGCTCACGCGCACTTTTAAAACAAACAAAAAATAGTTTGTGATTCCAGTGTATAAGGTTATCAAACTAGCCTAAAAGAGCCCAAAAGCATCGAAATGATGCAACCAAGATAAACGATCTCAAGCAAAGTGTAAACAAACAGTGTATTTGTAGTAGTTGTATACAAAAGGAACAAGCGAGTTAGAGTGATACAATATCGAAAGACAAAAAGTTGAATAGACAAAAGGTCTAAAGTGAACAAATGTTCGAATCGACAAAAATATACCTTTTTATAAATGAGCATAATGTCTCTGTGGTTCAACAAGGGTTTAATGACGCAATGTTTTTTTCTCATAAATCTTTTATAGGGTAATAGCGATTGTTCACGCTCCATACAAAAAAGATTTGTTTTGTATAGAAATTATCCACGAGGGGAGGAAGGGGAGGTTCGAAATTTCAAAAAAGTGTCCACGTGGTATATGGATGCTCCCTTATGTTTGACAAAAGGTTGAAAGGCACAAGGTCGATGGACAAAAGTTTGAATGGACAAAATTTGGAATGTGTATTAAAGATCTATGTAATAGATTGTGAATTTTTCATGATTTCACACACGAGCAGTTCTTTAAAAAATTTCATGTGAAACAGTCTGATTTTAAATATATTTTTATTGATTAATTTTAATTGGACTATTTCGGTGAAATCTGACACACATGTTTCCTAAAAAGGCCCTTAGCTGATTTAGTTTTCCGTCCTTTATTTCTTTTTTTAAGACTCTAAACAGACTTATCGACCAATCCACCTAAAATTTCCTCAACTTTCTTCTAAAATTTGTGTCAGATTTCACCGACTAGTCCGATTAAAATTAATTAATATCAGTTCACGGTGACCAAAACAATATGGATTATTTTGTGATTCTTATACTTTTGCATTTGCAAGTATTTTTAAAATTTATGTGGTACCCTCCCCCATTGCAAATCGATCCGAAACATGACTAGACAAACAATATTTTTCAAAAAACTTCAAAATTTGAATGGAAATAATGTCTAATCATCTGAATCTAATCATATTTAGCATGTTTGAACTCGTTTAAAAATACGGTGAGCTTTTGTGAAATGTCATTGCACAGTGTAAATTGCACCCCCCTTGACTTTGGGCACAGTCGAGGGACATAAACTTCAAAAACTATTTGCAACGGCCTTAATCAAACAAATAATTTTTTAAATATTTTTGGATTTTTTCCATACTTTTGAACAAAAGCAGTTCTTTAGATAGATTGATATGAAATATTCTCAATTCAAACATATTTTACGATACAAAAAATATTCTTTAACAAATAATTTTCATTTCTACCTTTGATGAACTAAGGGAAAGTTCTATTATTACGTAATGCTGCGAGCAGTCATATATACGGCATCCAAAAGATTTGAGTGAATGTCACTCAGAATTCAATTCAAAACTGAAAGGAGCTTCATTTACTCATTTCGGAGTTAATACGGTTTTGACGAAAACTGAGTGATTTTAAATAAGCAAATCGAGCAAAACTTTTGTACGCTTAACTTTTTTTGTCCTTTACTGCTACAATCAAGTATTTTCAAAATCTCCTCCTGCATTCGATGTTGTTTGGAAAGCAATTAAAGAGAATTCGACAAAAAACTATTTATAGCTTTTTATTTTTTTTTTTTTTTACACAAAAAGAACATTTCAGTTTTTTATTTTCAATTATTTTATTAAACAGTTACAAGGAAACAAAAAGCACTTTTTACTGAAAAAAAAAAACTTTCGTATCAAGACAGTAACCCTGATATAAACCGGTAAGCCTGCTCAAGATTAAGCACTGACCAAATTAAACACCATCTTCAAGATTGTTCCCAAATGACCACCTTCCCACGCGGCTTCCCCCACCAGAACAAGCGCGAGGTCTGTTTCGTTTTATTGTGATATTATTCGCCTTCCTATATCTTTTGTAACGGTGATGCGCAGCACTGAAACATAATCGTGAATGGGTTTTTTTTGTTTGCGGTAGTCAAACAGAAAATCATAATTTCATTCGGGGTATAATTTATGACTGAGACCATTTTTTGCTGGAAATCGAATTAACGCGATTTACTGAGAAAAATGCTTTGAAACTTGTGAGTAACACAAAATGAAACTTGCATGCAACACTCGCGCGCAAGTCCCACCCGCAACGGCAACGCCATCTGCTAACGAATAGCTGCGACGTGACCTAGAGTGCCCTACTCGTGGGAAATCCGCTTTTTTATTGGGTGCGAAGCCACCACCGCAGGACAAAAATTAGGCCATTCGCCGACCCGTGGCGACCAACTTTCATTCCTGAAGCATAATGACTTTTTCGTGGCATGTGGTAAATTCCCTCGGCAGATATTTTTCATGAAACTTTTTTTGTTTTTTTGCTCGTCTTGCGTTCCATTTTGAGGAGGAGTGGGACAAGAAATATGCTTCAGTTACTCCCACAACAATTTCGTTTCCTCCCCGGTCTGAGTAAATTGGGTGGGCAAATTGAGTGAGTGTTGTTCCGAGTGGGTGTGTGTGTGCGTTGAACACAGAAAGATCCGGTGTAATTCCTCTGAATGATACATGAGAGCCAATTAATTAGAGAGAGTGAAACAGAGCAAAGGATTCAGATTTAGAACAGGGAAGAGAACAGCACAAAGATAGAGTGAGTATTTGGTGGGAGTTGGTGGGGCGCTTGTGGGGAGTTTCGTTCTGTTCCGGTGGGTACAACTTTCAGGGTTCACACACAATCGGACTTACCTTCTCAAGCATGATGTTAATGATCCTTTCAGTGATGATCCGTTGCCGGCGAGGATGACGAGGTTGTCGTTGTAACAATGGCCTGTTGTTGATGTTGCTGTTGTTGTTGATGGTGTAGGTTGAGGTGAAGACTGTGATGGAGATGAAGATGAAAGTGGCGGGTGGTCCATCCGGGTGACGGTGAGTTCTATCTGGTGGTGGAGGTCGGCGAGGCCACCACAATGTCCCGTCTACAGAATGCCGGCCGACTGCGTGGAGGCGCGTAGTTTTTTGTTTGATTGGCAGGGTTTTATAAGGGAGTTGTTTGTGGTTGTCGGTGGTGGGGGGATAGTTTGGTGGGTAGAGTTGAGGGTAAGGGTTGTTTTTTTTTATTTCCAGAATAAAACACAGAGACAGAGAGAAGAAGGTTGTATGTAGTAGTCAAAAGGGAAGTAAGTGTGATATACAAGTGGAAATAGCAGTAGAAAAAGAAAAACTAGACTAGCAATTGAAAAATGGAGATAAATAGAGATAAATATAGAGCAAGAAATATATGCTTAATGGATGGTGCTGGCAGCGTTCTTACAGAAATACATTGAAGAAGGATAATTGTGCGTTATTGAGCAATACAAAACACGTTGCTGACAATTGTCGATGTGGTGAACAAGCTTGGTGCAATGCGATAGTTACATTTGTTTCCAATTTAAGGTTTAAATTCAAAATAATGTTTAGTTCCATTCGAATTTTAATTGTATTCGATTATCCGAATGACTATTGCTTAAATGTGTTGTTTACTAATAGAATGTAATTGTAATTGCCTTGCAGTAGTCAATTTCATCAAGTCAGAGGAATATGCGAGCAATTTAGAGATTTTTTGCTGTTTCCCTGACCTCATTGACGTGAGTTCATCTCACTTCAGTATATCTTCTAGAAGAAACTTAGCAAATTCTTTGAAAACCTCCTCTCAAAACTGGACTTTAATTTTCATAAGTTTTTTTTATATCATTCAATGTCAGTAAATCGAGCATTTTTCGAGTTTCATATCCATTTGTCTGTGACTTTGATCCCATTCACACCCAACCTCATGAATGTATGACAAAAGGTCAAAAGACATAAGGTCGAATGGACAAAAGGTCGAAAGTGGACAACAGGTCGAATGGACAAAACGTCGCAAGGACAAAAGGTCGAATTACCATTACCATTTGTCCATTCGACCTTATGTCTTTCGACCTTTTGGCATTCGACCTTTTGTTCATTCGACCTTTTGTCGCACATCCAAAAAACCCATTTCAGTATTTGTCATTGCTGATGCGAGCACTTTATGAAGGAGCTTAATAAACATTTCTTACTTATTGTTTAAATTAAATTTTAGGTGAAAACAACTCAAAACAATAGTGTTAACATTCTCCATGATGCTTCCGAAATATTGGCTGGGCTTAGGTTTGATTAGGTTAGAAAATTATTCAAAACTAATTAAAAATCAATTCAAGGTGTGAAGATTTTGACGAAATATGGCTGAAAATATCTAAAAAAAAGTTTTTTTTTAATATTTGGGTTGTCATTATTATTTAAACCTGATACAACAGAAATATTTCAGAATAACCCATTTTTTTTTATTAATATTTTTAACCACATTCCGTCAAAGTTGACTTTTTTTTAAATATTATAAAATCCCTTTGTTAAATTTTTAATGATTTCTAAAAATGCTATTACTATCCACATTTATGAGAAATTCTCCATCATTTGATACCTATGCTACAATATCATCAATTTTGAGTATTTTTCAAAATTACGAAGTTTTGTGAAAAATTTGAAATTTTTTAAATAAGTAATTTTTTAAATCGATTTCTATATGAAATTTCCGATCTTTTGATGTACACATTACAAAAAACACCAAATTGATCATTTTTTTCAAAAATACGTAATTTTGTAACAAAATTAAGCATTAAAAAAAGGCTATTGAGCAATTCCATTTCAAATCGGGAATTTTTCTGGTAATTTTGTACCCGCCCCTCTCCGATTTCTATGAAACTTTGTAGACATGTTATCCTAGGCCTATATTAGCAATTTTTGTGTATATAAAGCCAATTGTACTCGAAAATAACATTTGAGAAGGGTGTAAGTTATTTAAATATTTTTGTATTTTGTAATTTAAAAATTACTTTATCTCGAAGCCGTTGCATCGTATCAAAAAGTGGTCACAGACAAACTTGGATGGACTTTCTGGAAAAATACACTGAAATAAAAATACACGCCACTTTTATGAGATTTTTTGATTTTTAAGTTTAAAAGTTAAATTTTAAGGTGATGTCACGATTTTTTTTCGTTAAAATGTTTTGAAGAAGTAGCCTAAGATGTTACAAAAAGACTCACGAAAAATGCAGGATGGTATGTCTCTCCTAATAAAATACAAAAATCATTTACTAAAACTGTATTTTTGAAAAGAGGTCTAAACGCCAAAATTTTTTAAACCGGTAGTCGAAATCGATTCCCCAGACAATTTTACATAAAAATCTCCATATTGACCATTGTCCTGTATCCAATCCTTGTGGAGATACAGCGGTTTTAAAAATAAAAATGTTGAAAAAATAGGTTTTTTTTGCGGTTTTTGGCAATTTCTTTATGACTGACGGGTACTGCTGGAATTGCTCTATTACTATACATATTTAAAGGAAATTTCAAGCAATTTGATATCAACATTTGATACAACAACACAAAAACTTTAAATTTCAGTATTTTTTTCAAAAATAATTGGTTTTGCACAACATTTGGATGCTTTTGATTAGTTTGGGATAGAACAGACACAGAACAACAAATATAGTGCTTCGGTTTCCAAATTTCAAAGTTTTAAGTGCTCTCAAAACTGCTGTCCCTATTTAGACTGTAGTCCCGATTCGTCCCAGTTGACGCTATTACATAAAATCTCAGTATTAATTTTTCAAGTTTAGTGTAAAAAAAGTTTATTTGTGTGAAAAAATCCCATAAGCTCTTTGCTTCATTTAAGCATTGGACGGTTTAACAGATTTGTTTGAAAGAACAAAAACAATCCAAAATATATTTGATTTCCGAATATTTAATATAAATTGTTTGAATATTGTTATTTTTTTAAACAATGTAATATTTTTTTTAATTAAACATCATGAATTCTAACTAGTTCACATACAGCTATTTAATGAACTGCTAATGAGGTTTCAACCTCAGAAAAATAATTAAGAAACAAGAAAATAAAGTGTTAAAAGGAATTAAAAGAATACGAAAATATTTTTGCATTCAAACTATTTCTCATGCCGAGCAACGGTGGCCTTGAGGTTACGGGTTTCGCCTTGCCGATGGCTCGTCAAAGTCAGATCCCTTCAAAGAGTAAATCTGCACACTGGGAATACTGACCGGTAGGGGATGGGTTTCGACTAGCGGCGTGCTGGATTTTCCAATCCACAGGTCGTGAGTTCGATTCTCGAACCGGGATTATGAAGTTTTAAAACTTCCCAAAACTCGCTCATCAATATAAAATTCAAAAAATATGATATATTCATGAAATTTGGACGAAATTCAAAGTTCGAAAGTAATTTTTCTTAAATAGTTTAAGCTCACCAGTTTGATGCAAACTTTGAAAAATAAAAGTTCTTAAGTCTCTTTTCAGAATGCAGTAAAAACTTGACAACATCTCATAAAGCTCGGCCTTTTGCACGATTAGTGCATGTTTAGGTGTTTATTTTTAATTAATTCTACGAATAAAGGGTGCAAAACATCCTTCCTAAACGCTCATCACACGTGTCCATGGTGAGTTTGTGCAAGCATGCACTAATTAGTGCACTTTGCCGACAAAAAAGAGGCAAAAAGCGACGATGCCGCTTTTCAACACAACTATGTAGAAACAACTAGACAGTGCAAACAGCCCTTGTATGTGTGAGTGTGGGAGTTTGTTGGCGTATGTTTTTGGTGCAGTGTCAGCCCTCTGGTCATTTTAGCTTTCCCCTTTGCGACAGTGGGGCTTTCGCGAATTATTTTTTTAAATTGTTTTAGTTTTGGGTTGAATAATCTGGTGGTTAGGGCAAACATTTTAATGGTCCAATAAACAGAATCTTTAAAAAATGTAAAAAATGATAATTAGAGTTGTTAGTTGATTAGGAACTTTTCTGCAAAATGTGTACGTTTTTGTTGACGTGTAAGTCTGAACACTGTCAAAAGAATACTTTCTAAACAAAGGGTAGTCTGAGGGGAAGTCTCCCTTTATCATGTTTTTATTTGATGGTTTTCTACAAGCTGTTTTTTAAGGTTATGTTGTAAACCTTTTCTAAGGAAAAAAAAGGTGTTTTTATGTAAAAACGTTTCTAAAAGCAATTTTGTGAGTTATTTTCGCAACATTCCTCACAGACTGGTCGCAGACAGCCTTTTCCCAGAGGTGGAAATGATGCTCCCTACGGAGCAAGATCATATATAGTAAAGGTGTATGAGGCATTTAGAGACGAAAAGGTGCAATTTTTTTTTCAGGAAGGCGAATCGGAGTTTCAGTTTTTGTGGCAGCATTAAAAGCAGCAGGAAGCATTTTTCGGACCTTGGTGGAAAAAGGTCGAACCTGCAGAAGGGATTAAACCGGATACAAATTCCCTGTTTCCGTTGGTTTTTGTTGTAGCGCTGTGGCTATTATGCAGAGAAAGGTGAGAAAATTGTAGGCAAAACAGTTGGTAACCGAAAGTGTACAATCTTGTGCAAGCTTGTTTGGACATTGACTTTGTTATGCCATAAATGCATTCAAACCTAGGAAACTTCATATAAACAGTACTTACCAATTCAGTAATGAGTAAACATGGCATCTTTGAGGGAATTTCCCTCAAAATGTAGCGAAAATTAAGTGAAATTCATTGCAGAATTCTGACAGATACCCCATTTACTTATTTCTGAGTAGGTTCGATTAAAACGAAAAATGGGTGAAATGAAATAAGAGTGTAGGTAATGATGAGGATAATTTAGGAAAAAGTTATCCTCTAAATTAAAATCACAATAATTAAACACACAAAATCCCGTTTTTTCCGTGTTTTTTTCTAAATGTTTTCCAACGAGCCTTCATGTTCAAATTGACGATATCTTGGCATTTATCGGTTCAAAGTTTAAGATAATAATGAAACCTATTTGCAATTTTCATATCATTCGAATACAAATATTTTCAAAACATTTACTAAGACAAAGTCACAGATTTTGCTTATTGGAAAACACTAAGAATTCAATATGTATAATTTGAAAGAATATCTCTTAGTTAAATAAAACTGTAAGTGTCATTTACTCGAAAATAAATATATGGCCCAAATACTCAATCCTAAGATTTTTTTTACAAATTTGAGTAACTTTTCTAGATAGTGTAGAAATGGATGAAACTACGCCATTTTATCGGTAGCTAATCAGTTTTTCATACTCTTTTCTACAATATCTTTCATGGAGCGAAATATCATTTACACCACTCAAATAGAGAACCAAGAATCATGATTTTTTGAGTTCCAAATCCCACTTTTCATACGAATTTTTCAGTTCATCCCATATAACCATTTTTATGGTTGTAGTACCTGAACCTAGACCTGAACTCAAAAAATCGTATGCACCCTTACCAAAAATCATGATTTTTTGAGTTCCAAATCCCACTTTTCATACGATTTTTTGAGTTCAGGTACTACAACCATAAAAATGGTTATATGGGTTGAACTGAAAAAATCGTATGAAAAGTGGGATTTGGAACTCAAAAAATCATGATTTTTGGTAAGGGTGTATATGGAGAGGCGAAATGTTACTCTCTGAGTTCCAATCAAGATGTCAAAACAGAAGTCCAATCGAGCAACAAGACCTTGCAAGCGATAGGTTGGAATCTCTTTAAAATATTTTTGATCGAAAAACGACATTCCAAACCTAACAAATTTTGTGAAACTTTTGTGTTTCACAAAATGTATGATACCAAAAATATCTTTTTCTGATTAAAACATATTTTTAGCAGAATCCAACCTTTGGGTTTCAAGGTCTTGTCACTCGATTGAAACCCTGTTTGACAGCTCGATTCGAATCCAGAGAGAAACATTCCCCTTCAACATATAGGTTCTCTACTCAAACATGGTCATAGGACCTCTTAAAATAAAAACTCTTGAAATGATTTTAGCTCGTGATTGAGTAAATTCCAATCAACTTTGTTTAATCAACAAAGGATTGTCCCCCTTTAAAAATTCCAATAACTCAAAGTTGGTTAACTTAAATAACTCAAGTTAATCTTGTAAATGGGTTATTCTCCGCCAACTCACACAGCAGTTGCCCCGACCCCTCTTTGAATTGCGTGAAACTTTGTCCTAAGGGGTAACTTTTGTCCCTGATCATCCCCGGGCATCCAATTTTACATAAAACACCTCTTTTTTTTGCGTGTTCAAAAATGAAAGGGGTCGTACCGCCCCTCCGTCACGAGTTATCAAAAAACGGACCTCGGGTTCGTGATCAGGGACAAAAGTTACCCCTTAGGACAAAGTTTCACGCAAATCGAAGAGGGGTCGGGGCCACTTTTCCCGATTTCGTGTGAGTTGGAAGAGAATTACCCAAACATAATTTTTCAAAATTATAAAAAAAAATCATATAACACCAAACGGCCAAAGATAATCGAACTGCAAATGACCAGAAACCATTAACCGTAGTGAATCATGAAAGTTACTAAAAAATTAGTTAAACGATTCTAGCCAGCTAAAACTCACTAAAAATGTTGTAGTTTGACGAAGTGAGGGTGAAAACAACTCTGTAATAAGTAATTTTTATGACCGTGAGACTTTGAAGAAAGATGACCCAAAATAACTAATTTTTAAGTTAGTTTATTAAAGTTCAATCAATAGTAAACTTACTGTAAAATAAATATTTTAAAAGGGGTATTTTGATTTGATTTGATTTAAACTTTGCTGTTTAAAACAAAACAATATAGGATCGTAGCGTATGATTGAAAACAAATAGTGCGTCAGTACATGTTTTAATCGAGTATAAGCGGGATGCACTGCCAATTTACAAGAACCCGCTACGAACCTTTTACACTATTTTGCACGATTTGACAACTTGGATGTCAAATCTACACCGTCATAAGAACCTGGGTAACTTTTGGGTTTTAAAACACGGTCGCTTCAAACTCACACAAGACTGTACACATTCGGGTTGTCACTTTCGGCGATTCAAACAGTAAAAAAAGGATTCGTTGCATATATTTACTGAAAAATTTCCATTTCCAGTTTGCCAACTCTAACTTGCCTTTTTTTTTGGTTTGTGGTGCGTAATCTGTGGATTTGCTACTCTGCCTTACAAGTGGAAAACCATTTCGGGTTCTCGGGTTGGTTTTCCGAAAATTGCTGAAGGGGAGAGGGTTGGGGGCTCATCTACACACTAAACTAAAAAGCCACTACAAGTGGTGACTCCGTCAGGAGACTAGCAACAACCCGTCGTCTTCGTCGGCAACGAATCCACAGTTTGCTGGTCAAAACTGCTGCCGCTATTGCATTTCGTGACAATGGGTGTGAGTTTGACAGAGATAGGCGCAGAGGCAGAGACAGGTGGGGGGGTGTTGGGGGGGGGGGGGATTTAAGGGACGCGTGTGGAAGAAGAAAGCAATATTAGAACTTCTCACCTGAGGCTGGGAATTGAAATTGGTTTTGGGTGGTTTGTTTTGAGTAGGTTTTTTTGGTCTCTTTTGGGGAGTGTGTTTGTGGGGGTGACTATGACCACAATTGTTACTTTCTTTGCTCTGAGCAAGGTTCATCAACAATTCAAGGACTCTGTTAAACGATTACCTCTTTTGCAGTATATCTGGAACGAGGATACAATTGGAAGGGATGAGTTACACATTTTTCGTCAAAAAAGTTGAAGCTGTTGAATTTGTCAAAAATAGTTCAAGAAAAGGTGAAGATGTTCTAGTTTCGCGTGACTTTGAATTGTGCAAAAAGGTTTGTCAAAAAGTGATTAGAAAGAAGCGTTTTCAATCGTGTTTCGTTTGCATTAGCCACCTCAATTTTGGGTAGTGTTGAGCGTGCCTCTAATTTGAGCTGGTGAGGAAGTGGCTTTGTTTGTTGTCATCACCGTCTGACAAGTGGGAATCCCCTGATTTAATATAAAACAAGCTTCATAAACAATGCATCGAATGTCTTCTCCCCGCAAGGATGATAATGGGTTAGGCCCCAAAAGAGGCAGCCTCATCGGGGGAGATAAAGTTTGGTTTCGATCACAGTGTATGTGTTAGGAGGAGGCTGTATGTGTGCGCGCGACGGAGGCGCTTGAGAAGTTATAGATTTAATTAAATTTCATTATTTATGTGTCGGCTTTCCGCTTCGTTTTGGGTCGGGGTTTTCCATGGTACGTGGCAGCGATGTTTGGGCACAATCGAGACATTTTCGGTTGAAAATATGTGACTTTTTTTCTTGCTTTTAATATTGTTTGCTGTTATGTTTTTAACATTACAATATTTGATAATTTAATCGTCTAATTTACAGCAATTCTCTCAGATTTCGGTCATTCGATTTTTTTTGTATTTTTTAAGCTGGCTGAAACTCCTTTGGTGCCTTGGTTATGCCCAAAGAAGCCATTTTGCACCATTAGTTTGTCCATATAATGTTCCATACAAATTTGGCAGCTGTCCATGCAAAAATGATATACGAAAACTCAAAAATCTGTATCTTTTGAAGGTTTTTTTTTGATGGATTTGGTGTCTTCGGCAAAGTTGTAGGTTTGGATAAGGACTACACTGAAAAAATGAAACGCGGTAAAAAAAAATTTGGTGATTTTTTTATTTAACTTTTTGTCACTAAAACTTGATTTGCAAAAAAAAACTATTTTTATTTTTTTTTATTTTTTGATATGTTTTAGGGGACATAAAATGCCAACTTTTCAGAAATTTCCAGGTTGTGCAAAAAATCTTTGACCGAGTTATGAATTTTTAAATCAATACTGATTTTAAAAAAAATCGAAATATTGGTCGATAAAAATTTTCACTTTTTCATTTTTCGATGTAAAATTAAATTAAATTAAAATTGATGTTTTCTAATTTCACCCTAAAAACCCACCATTTTCTAACGTCGATATCTCAGCAACTAATGGTCCGATTTACAATGTTAAATTATGAAACATTCGTGAAATTTTTGGATCTTTTCGAAAACAATATTTTCAAAAAAATAAAATCAAGACTAATGTTTCATATTTTAACATTGTAAATCGGACCATTAGTTGCTGAGATATCGACGTTAGATGGTGGGTTTGTCCTGTTTTTAAACCATTGCATGGCAATATCTCAACAACTAAGGGTCGTATCAACAAAGTTCAAAAAAGCAAAATATAGAGAAATTTTTCAGCTCAGCTTTTCAAAAATACTTTAACTTGAAAACGGTTAACTTTATCCAAATTTTTTACTAAAGTTCTTTTTGATTTCAAATTTGATTTTACATCGAAAAATTAAGTTGAAAAATTTTTGCGACCAATATTTCGATTTTTTGAAAAAATCAGCATTGATTTAAAAATTCATAACTCGGTCAAAGATTTTTTGCACAACCTGGAAATTTCTGAAAAGTTGGCATTTTATGTACCGTCAGTGGGGGTGACTATGGGTCAAAAAACGATACACCTCTCGTAATTTCTTAATAACAAAAACAATTTAAATAACATCGAAAATCTTTCAACGTAGATTTGTTCTTAGATAGTTTACTAACATTTTCCAAAAATATGGTGGATTTTGATGAACACTACCTTAAATGCCAATAGTTTGAAAATTGACCCAATCTCACTCCTTAGAGAGGGTGACTTTGGGTCAAATGAAACTAAAATGATGCTCAAATACAAAGATATGGTAAAAACAAGACATCCAACAGTGTTTCTTGTTCGAGGGAATCGTATTGACACGCTACAATGTTTGAAATGGATATTTTCAAACATTTGGGTAGTTTTCGAGCAATTCTAACAAAAATATTAGAAAAATGAATTTTCGAGAAGTCATTTTTGACCAAAAACGTACCCCAAATTCAGACATCTGCCCAAATAAAAGGATTTGTTCTAGGAACGAGATTTTTTCAGCGAAGTCATCTTAAGATGTCACATACACAACCCTTTTAACAAAATTCAGTTTCATTGAGAATAACCTGAGAAACGGTAAAATCCGTAAAAAATCACTTTGACCCAATCTCACCCCCCAGACCCAATGTCACCCCCACTGACGGTACCCTAAAACATATCAAAAAATAAAAAAAATAAAAATAGTGTTTTTTTTGCAAATCAAGTTTTAGTGACAAAAAGTTAAATAAAAAATCACCAAAATTTTTTTACCGTGTATCATTTTTTTTCAGTGTAGTCCTTATCCATACCTACAACTTTGCCGAAGACACCAAATCGATCAAAAAATTCCTTCCAAAGATACAGATTTTCGAATTTTCATAAATCATTTTTGTATGGACAGCTGCCAAATTTGTATGGAAAATTATATGGACAAACTTATGATGCAAAATGGCTTCTTTGGGCAGCCGGATTGAAAAATACAAAAATTAAAATTCAAAAAAAAAGACCGATTTCGTAGAGAATAGCTCAGCTTATATGTCCATTAAAAAAACCATTGGAACAGTCATTTTGAAAACAGAAAGAAACAGTGTAAACTCTTATGCAAATAACCAAATGCTTAAAGTTTTTAGTTTTTAGACTATAACAAACAAACAAGCAAATTCGCACTTTTTCGTGTTTGACAGTTTGCCAAACTCGCAAACCCAGTTGCTGCAAACAAGGCAAAATGGCTGACGTCTCTGCAAACAAATGCAGGAAAACATACAGAGCAGTCAAAAAGTGAGAGTTTGTTTGTCATATTCTAATACCTGCTTTAGTTTTTGGTTTTTAGTTTTTAGTTTTTAGTTTTTAGTTTGTAGTTTGTAGTTTGTAGTTTTTAGTTTTTAGTTTTTAGTTTTTAGTTTTTAGTTTTTAGTTTTTAGTTTTTAGTTTTTAGTTTTTAGTTTTTAGTTTTTAGTTTTTAGTTTTTAGTTTTTAGTTTTTAGTTTTTAGTTTTTAGTTTTTAGTTTTTAGTTTTTAGTTTTTAGTTTTTAGTTTTTAGTTTTTAGTTTTTAGTTTTTAGTTTTTAGTTTTTAGTTTTTAGTTTTAAGTTTTAAGTTTTAAGTTTTAAGTTTTTAGTTTTTAGATTTTAGTTTTTGGTTTTTAGTTTTTAGTTTTTAGTTTTTAGTTTTTAGTTTTTAGTTTTTAGTTTTTAGTTTTTAGTTTTTAGTTTTTAGTTTTTAGTTTTTAGTTTTTAGTTTTTAGTTTTTAGTTTTTAGTTTTTAGTTTTTAGTTTTTAGTTTTTAGTTTTTAGTTTTTAGTTTTTAGTTTTTAGTTTTTAGTTTTTAGTTTTTAGTTTTTTGTTTTTAGTTTTTAGTTTTTAGTTTTTAGTTTTTAGTTTTTAGTTTTTAGTTTTTAGTTTTTAGTTTTTAGTTTTTAGTTTTTAGTTTTTAGTTTTTAGTTTTTAGTTTTTAGTTTTTAGTTTTTAGTTTTTAGTTTTTAGTTTTTAGTTTTTAGTTTTTAGTTTTTAGTTTTTAGTTTTTAGTTTTAGTTTTTAGTTTTTAGTTTTTAGTTTTTAGTTTTTAGTTTTTAGTTTTTAGTTTTTAGTTTTTAGTTTTTAGTTTTTAGTTTTTAGTTTTTAGTTTTTAGTTTTTAGTTTTTAGTTTTTAGTTTTTAGTTTTTAGTTTTTAGTTTTTAGTTTTTAGTTTTTAGTTTTTAGTTTTTAGTTTTTAGTTTTTAGTTTTTAGTTTTTAGTTTTTAGTTTTTAGTTTTTAGTTTTTAGTTTTTAGTTTTTAGTTTTTAGTTTTTAGTTTTAGTTTTTAGTTTTTAGTTTTTAGTTTTTAGTTTTTAGTTTTTAGTTTTTAGTTTTTAGTTTTTAGTTTTTAGTTTTTAGTTTTTAGTTTTTAGTTTTTAGTTTTTAGTTTTTAGTTTTTAGTTTTTAGTTTTTAGTTTTTAGTTTTTAGTTTTTAGTTTTAAGTTTTTAGTTTTTAGTTTTTAGTTTTTAGTTTTTAGTTTTTAGTTTTTAGTTTTTAGTTTTTAGTTTTTAGTTTTTAGTTTTTAGTTTTTAGTTTTTAGTTTTTAGTTTTTAGTTTTTAGTTTTTAGTTTTTAGTTTTTAGTTTTTAGTTTTTAGTTTTTAGTTTTTAGTTTTTAGTTTTTAGTTTTTAGTTTTTAGTTTTTAGTTTTTTTTAAACTACACTCTCATTTAAAATAACTTAATTTGAGGTCAAAATCTTACAATTTCAGCAAAACTCAAACAGCACAAATTATTTCGAGTAAATTCAGGTTAGACGAACAAAATTATGCGTGTTTTGTACGCTTAACAAAACATACCCATTTGCAATTTTTTTCACTTAGATTTTGTCAAAGCTATATCTATCTTAATTTGATGTTGTTTTAATTAAGTCTTTGGTTTACTAAAATTGGGGGTATTTTATTCAAAGTTTCACTAAATTTTTATCACAATCTCGCTTTGAAAATTTGAGAAATTTTATTTATTTTGTTCAGTTAATTCAATCAAAATAATTCCTATCTGAGTAAATTTTACTCAGAATTCAACTCAGAATTAAATTTTTTAGGTCAAATTGATTCCACTTCGGGGATAATTTACTCTGAATCAGGGATGGAATTATCGCAAAAAAAAATTTTCCGCTTGCGAACTTCTTCACTCGCGAAAGAGAGAGGAGGCGAAATACGCAAAACAATATCGCTACCGAACTTCTCGAAGAAAATCATTTAGAAGAAGATTTTTTTGTGAATCTCATTGTTAGAACCACCTAAATTAATGTATTTCGTTTTGTTTACAAACATTGTTCATATACGAAAAGTGACAGTGATGATGATTCTCGCATCGCTGCTCTGAATGAAAATTGCATCATTTGCAGGCCTCTAAAAATGGGTTAAAATT
Source organism: Culex pipiens pallens (assembly GCF_016801865.2). NCBI lineage: Eukaryota > Metazoa > Arthropoda > Insecta > Diptera > Culicidae > Culex > Culex pipiens. The sequence goes on along the minus strand of NC_068937.1, from coordinate 104,240,917 downwards.
ACCTATTTTTGAGTAAATTATTTTTATCTTAATTGTTTTGTAGGTGTTTTTAAGGATGAGATTCACATTAAATAAAAATAAGCGTGTACTTTTTATCACGATTAATTAAAAAGGCTTATAATTATGCTTAAATTTACTAATTCTCTTACATTTTAACGTCAATTACAGCGCAACCACCCTTAACTAATTTTCTCCACAGCCATCGACGGCTCAATGTCACCTCAACTAATAAAAAAAGAACAATAATTTGCAACAAAGACAAATTTATCGGATTATTAAGCTGGGCGTGCGCACACGGGCCAGGTACAACCTTCGCCTTAATATGCACTTAACCGTTCCCAAAACCTGCCAGCCTGCAGCCACCGTCAGGGGAAAACTAATCCACGGCCAATGTTAAGGTGTTGCGGCGTTTCTCTCGAAAAAATAAAAAATAAAGTGTCCCCCAAAAGTAGTAACTGCCACTGGAGGAGGAGGAGGGAGATTTATGCACACCAGTGTCAATCGAATTATGATCGTGTTCTGTTTCATATTGCACGCTACCACCTGAAGTGTTGTGGTAAAAGTTTGCGATTAAATTGCGTTCTTTTTTTGCCTGTAGACAGAGCATTGAAACGCCAAAATTGGCACGACTTGTTTGGTGGCTCTTTGAAAAAGTGATAGAGGAGAACCTGTAGTAAGGAAATGAAATGATAAGAGATAACTGACTCAAAACAAACAAGGTCATTAAATTGCAAGGTTGGTCACTTCATACAAATGAAACTATAACATTTTTTAAGACCTTCCTTATTGTATAATCTTATTTTTTAAAAGGGATGCGTGATGTTGTGCCACCCCTTTGGCTGTCAAAAAGTAATTCAAGTTGCCACCAGCAGAGGTCGCACGGTCGGGAAGTGTGACCGAAAGATAAAAGTGTCCTGCGACCTTTTCGGGCCGAGCGACAAAAGGCTTAAGTTTGGAGGGGGGAACGCCAAAAATCCGAGTCGCATGGTAATTTAATGGCGAGTTTTATGGGCCACGACAGTTTCTGTTCTTTCCTGGCTGAGGCGTGTTGGCGAAGCTGATCAAATCTTTATATTTTAAGGGAATGGTATAATTTTGGCGAAACGCCGCCCTCAAGGTTATGGTGACCAGAACTTGATTAAAATATAACACTAATCCGGGCCAGCAGAGCAAGCACTTTATTTTGCATACAAGTTTTCCGCTAATTTTCCATTTGGAAAATGCAGATTTGGTGGATTTACTTCCTAAGACTTGTCATAAGCTTAAGTGAATTTAACAGGTCACTGATTCGATAAATTGGGTTGCCAAAAATCAACTGAGTAAAACTTCCGCTTATTTTACTCTTTTGCCATGACCAAACCTCCAAAACGGTTCGTGTTCTGCTCTGTTGGGCAGATAATTAATTTAGCGTGTAATGCACGCAACAGTGCCACTGATTTTGAATGTAGAATTCAAATATAACAAAAAAAAATAAATGGAAAATTGATTCATTTTGAAACAGAACGACAATTTTTCAGCCGCACCCAACTTGACTTCCTGATTAATGATCCATAATGCAAACATCAGTTAGGTTGCTGTCAGCAAACCAGACCCCAAACAGGGCATCCATCTTCATTAGGAGGGGGTTATTTATTGGCTATGATGAGAGTCATGCGGCTGTCGCATCAACAACAACAACAGCAAAAAACATAAAAGATGCCTTTCGTCTACCGTCGTTGCGAAGAGAAAGCAAGCCTAGACGACTAGATTGCATGCGTCGCATTGCGTCGTATTTTTATTAATTTCCACGCACGGATGAGTAGCTTTTGTTGTGCAAAATTGGGTGATTGTTAGGGGTTTATGCTCTAAATCATTTCATGGATAGTTGAACGTGGTTGAACCCAGATTTTTTTGTTTCAATAATTATCGAAAAACAAGCAGATTTGCCTAAAATGGAGTTAAATTTAGCTGTCAAATTCTGAATTAAATAGTACCCATCCTGAGGGATTTTGAATAATCGGGCATAATGCAGTCGTACACATACAAATCTGAGAAAATCATTATTTTGTGATAAATTTTCGTGCGCACTCAGATCATTTTTAAAGGCGCAAGAAGAATGTGATGTTTCAGAATCAAGCAAGACTTTGCGTTTTAACCAATTTAAGTCATATCATCTTTTTTATTCTTTTTTTTCCAGCTTTTTAATGATGTTTAACAAGAAAGGAAAATAGGAAATTCTTTTTTTTATTTTGCAGATTAAAAAAATTAATCTTGCGAACATAAAAATCTATCAAAAATCAGTTTAAGCAAAAAAAAATATAATTTATTTCTGAACGATACGAACGATTTTTTTGCCACCTGTTTAAAAGTTATTTTTACTAAGATTTCGTAAAAGAGTTTTTTAAAAAGATTTTTTTTAACAGTCGAAATGTTTAGGGACCATCTATAAACCACGTGGACACTTTGAAAGCTCCTCGTGGACAATTTCCATACAAATTATTTGTATAGAGTGTGGACAATTATTTTTGGACAAAGGATTTTTTGAAAAGAAAATCGTGATTTGCGAATTCGGAAAAAATGTTCGAACATTTTTGATATAAAATTGGATTTTGAATCGGAATGCACTCAACAGAAACCGTTTTACATATAAATGATGCATTTTTAAAATTCTACTCATGTTTGCTCATATATGATAATAATATTTCTAATCAAAAGAAAATTTTCTATGAACTACAGGGCGGATTCGCTAATTCGAATGGCACTGCATTCGAATGAGCGAATCCAAATTTGCTAATTGGAACCACGTGTTCGGAAATTGTCGAACAATGGTGTTGAAGCGTCAACATCAGTTTGACAACTGGTTTTGACGCTCGAGCGCATTTTAATTCGAATACGTTCGAATTAGCGAGCATTCGAATTAGTGGACATTCGAAGTAGCGAAATTTGAATTAACGAATTCGCTCTGTAGTAACAAAAGATATTAAAAGATTTCTGGTTGTTGATATATTGCTGCTAGAAGAAAAAGAATCAAGAAAAATGAAGGTGTTCGGTTATTTTTACCCACAAAACTGGCAACACTGCCAAACTATTTTGACCCTTCCTGGATCATAGTTGGAAAACTTTTTCAATACGTTAAAATGCATCCAAAACCGTAAAATTTATTAAAATTGTTTTTGCGCACATCGGCTTTTTGTGTTAAAAAAACAAATTTTGAATGGTTAAAAAATTTATTTGTATTCAATTTTTCAAAATACAGATTGAGATACATTTTTTGTATGGGCATCGGTCAAGTTTGTATGAAGACTTGTATTGACAAACCATTTATGAAAAATGGCTTCTTTGGGCATAGCAAAGGTCTCTCAAATTTTAGGCCAAATAAAAGAAACAAGATATCGATGACCGATATTCGAGAGAATTTCTCTACACGAAAAAAACAATTTGCTAAGAATTGGGAAAAGTTTAGCCCAGACTTTTGATGGTTCCTGCAATTTTGTTTACCCTTACTCAGAATTTTCTAGAAGACAAAACCTACGATTTTAGTCATGTCATTTTTCGTTTTTTCTTCACAGAGTTTTGCCAAATTAGCGCATATTGAAAGGATTTTTATTCACTCAGGATTATAAAATTTCACTCAAAGAATATCCCTGTCAAATGGTCGAAACTAAAACTAATTTGCCGGTTTGCGGTGAAGTAAAGTTTGGCAAAATAATCTTTTTACCCACTCATCAAAACAAATTAATAACAGAGTTATTTACACTCAGATTTCGTTAAAACGCTTCTCAGAAAAATGTGTTTGGAAGTATTATTGTTACTCAGTTTTGAGTAAATTTTATTCGAGTTTGAGTAATCTTTTTTTGAAGCTTTGTTCCAAAAAAAAAGGCACCAAAAACTGAAAAAGAAGAAAATATTCAGAACTCATTCCTAAGTTAGTTCGGATTTGTCAAAATCTGAGTAAAAATAACGCTAAATTTAGTTATTTTTGATGAGCGTGTAAGATATATCAGGTTGGCTACACTCCAACATAAAATTGATCAGATTTGCTAAAAACAAAACTTTTTTTTAATGATTTCACTTGAATCTTGGAAATGCAACCCAATTTTAAGACAATGATGCTCCCAACTCCCTCGAAACAGTGTAATTTATCCCTTTGCGACAAAATGAGTTGATGCGATTTTCAATGTGAAAATTTGTGAAAGTGTGTTTGTGTTTGCTAAGCAAATACAAAAAAAGCCGAAATCTGAAAGCAGCTGACGAAGAAAAACCATGAGGCGGGAGCTTTCAAGTGGTTGTTTGTTCTGTGTGTGAATGTATTTGTGTGCGTCTGTGTACGCTGCTTATCGCAGCTTCAGCAGCCTCTCTCGCTAAGCTCGCACGCTTTAACGTGAGGCGTTTTTCAGGTTTTTTCGCTGACAATTAAAAGCTCCCCATTTTGTCGCGCCGCATTTTGTCTTAATTATGTTTGCTTTGAGTTCTAAAAGTATGCTACTCTAACTGTACGATTAAGATAAGCCGATAAAATATTTGAAGGAAAAAATGTGAGTAAAAATAAACGAGAAATTTTTAAAAAAGTAAGGATATTTGACGATATATTTTTTGTTGTTGCAAATGTTACACTCACCTCGCGTTGTGACCCAACAAGATGATATTTCTGGAAGAATAGCGAAATATATGGTTGATTTGTTATATAAGAAAACAAGATGTCACTATGGCGAAATAGACGGTTATGAGACAGACACGAGAGACAGAGAGTTTGGTTAGTTGGTTTTGCGTAATGGTTCGTCCTTTTTTGGAATGGGGATTAGGAAAACACACACAAACACGGTTGACGTTATTCTTCTTTTTAGGTTGCCAAGGTTCGGGAAGGTGCCGCTAGAAGGAGTTGGTGAGAGAAAGAGGATTTTTCAAGGTTAGTGTCACGCATTTTTTTTGCAAATTAAGATCCACAAGCACTGCTTATTTTAAATTTCAAAGTGTCAAAATTGAATTTATTTGTCAAATTTATGCTTTGAATAAACATTTTCATAAATTTCTCATGTTTATGTACATACAATTTCGTTTAAGTATCAAAATATTTCTTGCCCAATTTTGGGTCGTAACTTTTTAACTTGTTTTTAATCTGTCATATTAACACCATCTACTCAATGTTGGGTAGAACAGTTCTATCAAACTGTGAAATGAGTATTTTACATCAAACTGTCACTTGTGCACTTCTCTTTTGGGTTAGACAAATTTCAAGGTTTTAACCCATTTAATTTTTAAAGGTTTTGCTCATGTTGCCTGTGACAAAACCCAAAACTAAACGACTTGGCCTCGACAAAAGGACGCCCAGGAATTCGCCAAAATTATGCAATTTCCACTTTGATAGTGAGTCCAACGACATTCACCTGGTGAGTTCACCCTCCAAGTGAGAGTGCAAAAGCAGCCCGTTAAAAAAATGCTCAAACTTTCATAAGTAATTGTTATTTATGAGAACCAGAAACGGGGTCCCCTGGACGACCTTAGAACCAGCTTTTTTTTGGGTACATGGTGACTTCACGTGCAAATTTTTTTCGGCCGCCTGGGAAATATCGATCGAAAATTTGAAAGGGTGGCGGCGGCACGTTTCAAAGTTTGTATGACAGCGGTGGAAATTGACGAAAATGGTTGCCGTGAGTTGTTTTGTTTTTGTTTCATCGCAGTGAAGGTAATCGTTTATGGATGATGCAAAGTTTAGAGCTCGGAGAACGACGAAGGAAGCCGATGCGCTGATGGGTGGGGAATTCAATTTTATACAAGTCAAGTCATTTTAAGCGCGATGTGATGGGCACCGCGAGCTATGAGCGCAGGGACCTCGAAATTGTGGGGTGGATTGATTGAAAAAGAGGTTTCTAAATGTTGTTTGGAGTTTGAGACAATCAAGAGACTTCAATTTGAGTTAGAGGCTAGAAATGAAGATGGAATGTAAAAATTTATATGGCAAACGTGAAAATTCCCAATCAGAATTATTTTGTGTTTGCTCCAAATTAAGATTCATAACAAATAATTTGCTTCAGATACTTTTAAAAATATTAAGTTTACTAGTTTTAAACGGTATTGTTTTGAATTAAATTACCTGTTAAAACTTCACCGTGCTGAACCATTATTATAGTGCTAATAAATAGTCACTTTCAATAAACATTGTAACCACAGAGAACAGATGTATATCATTGAACAAACAGCATTGAAAAACGTGTGTAAAAATTCAAACCAAAATACGTTGAAAAGAGCTAGGGTGTGCACCATCCGCCTAGATAGCGCCACTTCCAAAATCATGATGGCCTACAGTAGCAGAACGTTGGACCATCTAATCACTGCATAAAACATTCCGTACGAACGACATCAGACCAATGTCTGACTGCCCTTCATCAGAGGGTTGTAATTTTACGCGCCAAAGAAGGTAAACAAAACTAAATCGGACATAACATGTGTAAAGGGACTATTTTAAGTTGTCGCTTGAAAAATCATTTTTGAATGAATTTTCTGTTATGTTTTCGTTAATGTTAATGCATTTTTGCATTATTTTTAGTCAACTGGAATTATACAGAAGTGAATTTTATATTTAAACGAGAATAACATTTATTTTCTTTCGAAATTATTTAGCCTTTTTAATTGTTAAGTCAAGTATTCTCAGCCGCGACGGTGGCGCCGCCAAGCGTATCCTGCACACTCTAACTTCTTTGATGCAAGATTGTATGCAACGCATTTTTTTAGTTTACACGGTTTACACACAAGTTAGAACCAAGATGTGTATCTGTTCTCTGTGTTGTAACCACACTGAACATGTGATTGGTTGAATTTATCAAAAGATGAATAAACTCATTTAAGCGTACTGAGCTCTTACAAACAGCTGTCATGTTCCAAAACTTCCATTTATATTTTTGAACCTTCTGTTGGTTTTTAATGTAATAAAAATATTCAAAAATTCAAAATTTCAGTTCATTTTATTACTCATTTAACCTTAAATATTAAACATTCAGCCAAGGATAGAAAATGAATTCATTTAAAATTTGACTGAATTAAATTTTAATTAAATTGAATTAAAATAATGCCATGGAAAAAATTGGTAAAAATTTTCCAATTGTCAAAGCCATATTAAAAAAATGGGTTATGAAAATGGGTAAAAATTTTCCAATAGTTCAATTAAAATGCAACAATGAAAAAATGATAACATATTTGGTTAGGACAATAAAGTTGGAATATCACATAAATAATTCGATCAATGATTGAATGATTTTCCATGTGCCGTAACTTGAGTTGTTGTTGTCTTTCTCTATAACATTCCCAATATAATCTTTCAATAGCAATTTTCAACCTTTGTTTTGGAAATGTTATTATTTTTTCCGATGGTCACGATTTTCTAACAACAAAATCAGATATTTTAACAGGACCTGTTAATGAAATGACCTCCGTTTTGTTTTAAGGAATTCTAGTCAAAGATTTACCAACACATTCAAAGTATGTTTACATGGCAGCTGTGGGTTTGTTTGCATCAGATTTGCTATCTCTTTCTAGCAATAGTTTTTTGTCAGGCGACATCTAGCTGTTTTTTTTTTGACTGACCGTCCGATATGTCAGCCAACATATTTCGCAGGGCTGCGACAGCTCGAGCTTGATCATTGCCCAGTTAACTCAATCCAAATTCTGAAACGAAATCTAATTAGAATCGTATGCAAATTCCGTTTCAAACGCAACAACCGGTTCCGTGTTCGAACCGATGGTTGCGTTTGAAACAGAATTTGTGTACAGAATTTGGATATATTTGACTGGGTGTTTGCATCAGGAAACTGTGACGAGGAGTTCGACATTTTTGGGTTAAATTATATTTTATTCAATGGGCCTAGAAATGGACCCACATTTAGGTAAATATCTACAAAGTCATTAATTTGTTATGGTATATTTAACTTGTAATGTTTGTTGCAGTAGTAATTACGCTTAATTTTACAGTGCTTGCGATCTCAGGGTTTGGTTAGAATTGCGGGCAAACGTCACAGGAACGATCAGCGTTCACACAGGGATGCTGGGAGTAGGTTTGTAGTGGGGATGCGAAGGACGTCCAACGGTCGCCGGTTGTGACAAATATTTATTGCTTGTGTTTCATATGTGCCTGTTTTGAGTAAGTTAGTATATAGTTAGCTGTTTGGTGGCCAATCAATCATCAAACTGAACAAACTGGGAAAAAAACTTAACCAAAAAAACAGAAGAAAACCAAGTTGGTTAAACGTAACTCAAGAGCAACAACTGAACAAAACAAAAAAAGGAGGACAAAAACAGAAGCAACAACAAAAAATGTGTCACATTAACAATCAACCAACAGAGAACAATAAAAAAGAAACTAAAAAAGGGAAACAAATTCATATATACAAAGCCATAGTGCATGTTAGGGTTAGTTGAGAGAGTCGAGCTCTTGCAAGGTTGACAGAAATGATCATTTACTAATTTGGAGGGGGGACACAGCGGGTAACAGGACAAAACAAGAGTCAAAACTTGTTTCGATATGGTTACTAGTAGTTTTACTGATCGGCTCTAATGTAGAAGGAGACAACTTAGAGGAGGTAGGGTGGAAGGAGCTGGTTACCTCTTAATAGAGTAGTTGAAACAGGGTTTAGGCTTCCAGTTGGGAAGGGTCAAGATTAACAATTCGGAGCGATACTGATTTAGAGAGAAAGGCGATTTTTGAATTTTAGAAATAAAATAAAAACGCAATACCTACGGTGGTGGGCAACTTTGTTTTGCTCTACAGCATTCGCTTTGGTTGGCGAAAAAAGAGTCCGGAGGGGTTCTTTTTTTGTTTTGGGTATAAATTTGAGTAAATACAGAGAAGTAAAAACGGCGAAAACCAATTGAACGAGAGATTTCTACTGAATTGACACTATCTACGTTTAAATGGTTGCCTAAAAGTTAGCCTAAGTAACTGACAAAGACGAATGACTAACTAAGTAACAAAAAATAATACCTAATTCTTGAAGAATGACAGTGATGACGATGAGGTTTTGTTCATTTCAACCAATTTCAAAAGCTTTGTGTTGATTATGCACAAAATAAAAGATACAAAAACACGTAAACACGTGCATCCAAAATAATCCAAAATTGTAAGAATGAACACAAATTTCGTAAAAAAAACAACTTTCTCAAAAGAAGTAGTTACCCAATGTAGGTAGGTTAACTTTGGGGAAATTTGAGTTATATTAGCCCAAGTTTGCGTTATTAAATATAAGCGTGTAGTACACGCACATTTAAAATCACTCAGTTTTTGTCTAAACATAATCTACTCTGAAATGAGTAGTAATTGAGGTAACTGTCAGATTATGGTAAATTTCACCTAGAATTCATCAAAAAATTAGTGAAATTCACCCAGAGCTGAGTTAAATTCACCCTAATCTGAAAATTGCCCCATTAACTTATGTCCGAGTATGTTCGGTTTTGTTAGAAAACTGGATGATTTAAACTGAGAGCGTAGAATGCAATTCCTTGAGCTGCTCAAATATCTCATTGTCGTCACTGTTTTTAGGAAAAAGTTTCTAAAACTATCTAAAACATCTAAAAGCAACTCGATTTGAAGAAAACTTCCAAGAACAAATTACAGAAACGGTTCATTGCTGAGCTGCGCTCGATTTTTGGCGTCAAATACGACCACTATTTGTTTCTTTACCCTACATATTGGTGCTGTTGTTCAAATTTGGTCAACTAAAATCTACAAATTCGGTTGAAACTGTAACCAATTCGATTGAAACTAAACGAAAATTACACTAGGAAGGAAATGCTATTGGAAAATAACGGAAATTTAGCTTAATTTTGATTTGACAGATTTGGAGGTGAAGGAAGGTAAGAAGAAGAAAGGAGGATTTTTGCTTCACTCCATGTACCATCTAAACGTGTGTGTTGGAGGTAAAACAATTACTTGTGATGATGAAGAATCTGGCTACACTGGTTTACAAAAGTTTTCCCATTCGAGAAAGGGGACAGAGACTCAGAGTTACAGAAAGTGTTAAACGAGAAACAGGACAGAGCGAAAGAGTACGTGTCAAACAGAAGGGGTTACTTTTTATGCAACGGAAAACGGGGAATCACTTCAGTTTGGGGAGTACTTTTGTTTTATTTGTTTTGGGTTATAATATAAAAGATTTGCAATGAAATTTTCCTACCGAATTTTCGTAATCATTATCAGCGGAATCGTAACAACATTGGTTTCTTAGCAATGCACGACCAGTTTTTCTGTAATTTTGGGGGAACACAAACACAATTGAGTTGGTTTTTAGTGGCTTCGGATGGCGGCGTATGAGAAATCAATTTAGGGGTTGGGGTTATTTTATGTACGATTTGATCTGTTGATGTTGGGTGGACAGAAGGTAGTCTGAGTTTGTTTCGTTTTTTGTTTGCTTTATCACTAAAGGTAACGAGAAGGCATATTGGTGGAAGCGAAAAAAACGAAGCAAAAGAGTTTAAAAAATTGATGAAATCAATAACAAAGAAGAAACGTTAACTTCAAGAGAAAAAAAATACTAACATTTCATATGATAAGCTATAGAAATATTGCTGAACAAACAGTCGTTGGCAACCCAAAACTAAAAATAATTTCAATGAAAATCAACTCGATTTGGGTGATCTTAAATTCAGGTGAATCTGTTATATTTTTCAGTATTAAACGAATTCAGGAAAAAACAAATTTCAGGCTTTTTTTTATTTTAGGCCACCTAAAATTTTGGTAAGTTGATCTCAAAATAAAATCGTTATTCTAAGAGCTGTAGAAAGCTTAATTTATACTCAATTTTGAGTGAACCAAACATTCAATGAAATAAACATTTAAAAAAATCAAAGATGAGTTTCACGATGTTCCTTCCTGCCGTTTTTTAGTATGTTCAGTTTTGACTTATTTTGCCTGATTTTGGATGAGAGTGTGAGTAGATTCGCTTGGTGTGCAGTAAGTATAACTTTCAAAAACGCTCATTGAACATTGTTTTCAAAAATGTAAAAGTGAAAACTAATTTAGAAGATTTTTGTTTAGGGTAATTTTTTTACATGAATTATAGAAATTTTGTATAATTTTCCATCAATTCTATGAAAAGTTCTCTTAAATTTGACATTTCAGTCTAAATACACTTATGAAAATTTTTGTGTTAGACGAATCAGAGAGTGTAAGCAAGTTCGAATTTAACGAATAATAAGTTTTTACACACTTGTTTCTAATAACTCATTTCTGAGTAATTTTCAAGAGGTGTTTTGATTTCACTCATTTCTGGTTGAAGTCTTCTCAGAATCCTGGTTGAAATCACTAAAAACGTGTTAAATTCGCTTAGAAATGAAAAAACAAAACTTTCAAAACTCATTCCTGAGAAGGTTTGCCTAAATTTGAGTGAAAAAAAAAAACTCAGAAATGGTTAATTTGAAACGAACGTGTATGATCTATTTCAGCACGCTCAATGAAAATAATCCTAATTAATGAATATATAGTTATTTTTGGATTATCGTGCCTTTAAATTTTTAGCACACAGCTTTAAAAGATTAATTGCTGAGGGTGATTTGTTTATGGTTGACTGCTTTTATGGTGTAATTTTACCTAAATTAATAAAGAAAATTAGCAATTACATCTTAAAACTAAATTATCACAATTTTTGAGTCATTAGTACACATTTTTTCTGACAAAAAATTTGTCCATGGTAATATTACCATGATTTTTTTACTGTGCGCGCCTAATTAAAGAAATTCAAATAAAAATGCCTTTTTTATGAGAAAGTTTGGGTTAGACGAAATCTGAGAGAGTAAGCAAATTCAGGTTTGACGAATAAGTTTTCTTTTCACTCATTTCTGGATCAATTTTTATCAGAATTCTGATATAAATCACAAAAAAAAACTTGTAAAATTCACTCTAAAATAAGCTACTTTTTAGTTTATAGTGATTCATACCAGAATCCTGAGAAAAAATCACCAAAATGAGTTAAAAGAAAACTTTCAAAACTCATTCCTGAGAAGGTTCACTTTTGGTTAAATCTGAGCGAACATAACTCAGAAATAAATAATTTAAAATAAGCGTGTTTGTTAAAGATTCCTTTTATAACGAAAAATGAGTGATTTTGGCTTATCGTGTATTTAGATTTTCCCATAATATCGCTACCGGTTAGCGGGTATTGGATTTGACCACACACACATCGTGTATTTAGATTTTTTGAACACACGTTTAAAATATTTTAATTTGTATAGGTTGAAGTTCTAATGGTTAACCTCTTTCAATATGTAATTTCACCGCAGTTTATGTAGAAAGTTGCAGCCTACGGGATTCAAACCCAGCACCAATAGAGAGGACAAGCGCCTTAGCCCGCTCGGCTATCAGACCGAAGAAGTGTTGGAAGGTTAAACGCATATAAGAGCCTGATATTTGGTCAAGTAGGTTTTCCTTAGTGATGGGCTACATATTGCTGGGTGTATTATTACATCATTAAATTTTTCATCCAGGCCTTTTACACGCAGTATTTTGTGCTGTGTTCATTCAACTTAAGTTGTTTAAAGTCACGTTAATAAAATTAACAACAACGTTCAACTAAAGGCAATGCAAAATGCTTTTTTTGTATTTGCACTCAAAATAATTATCAACAACCAAACTTTTTCTAATGTTTCAGATTTGCTTGATTAACAGTCTGGACCCGAAGCCTGATTTTTCTGTTACATTCTTATTGGAATTCCATATAAACTGTAACGGGGATTGCAGGCTCCGGGTCCTGACTATTAAATGCAAATGATTGAGAATGTGCGTATATGTAACTATTAAGATTTTTTTTAAAATCCTAGAAATATTTATTTTTACTCAAATAACTATAAACATGTAGAAACTACATGAAAATATACTTTTTTTGTAAGTAATTCGAATAATTTTTCTAAAAAAATGATTATAACATGTAAAATAATATATTATATATAATATTGTTATTATTAAATGAGTTACTTTAGCGTGTAGGTTTAGCTTACATAAATAAGTTTGTTTCTTCGTCAATATGTTTTTTTTTTCGAAATAAGTAATTAAAGAACCTTGCCAACGACCTTATAAATTATATCAGAAACAAAAGATATCGAAAACAACGGAACCAGAAGTAATGCATTCAAAGAAACACATTCAAGCGTTCAATTAATGGTGAAAACAAGTAATTTAAGCAGAGATAATTATCGTTCTGGGCAGTTTTGTCAAAGCACGTCATTCGGATGCACTGCGCGGCAAACTGAACTTTTATTTGAAACGAAATATCTAATAGAACGAGGTCGAACGGATGCAATCAAGACGAAACTCAGAGTAACGATACAAAGAAATCAAAAGGAAATTGTTAACGATTTTGGTTCCTCTGCAATCGATATGTATCCGGTTCAATTGAAACGAAGAGTAAAGCACTAATTGATGATATTGAATTAATTTTGAAGGATGTTCGACTGCTAATCAGATCCATAAGTTGGAGCTTTCTAAAGTAAATTGGATTCTTAAGCAGTTGTTTGTCGTATGTTCTTTTTTTTTTCGTGGGGAAAAATATTCACATCAGAGAGTTGAGTTCGATCAGTTCGTGTGTTGTTTGTTTGCCGGAGGTGATCTTTGCCTTGTTTTAGTTTATTTATCCTAAATTCCGAAAGCGCTGTGCCACGGACTTACCTGAGCAGCCGGGTTATGTAGTCGGGCCAGTTGTCGGGGAACATGACCAGGAAGAAGCCGACGGCTATTAATATAATACCCGCCAGCTTCATTCCGGCAAAGTGCGCACCGTACAGCACGATGTCTAGCGCTAGGGTGGAGGGAAAATAGAAAGGTTTGTTTGTTTTTTTATTAGGTTTTGTGTGAAAGTGGTAAAATTCCCAACAGATGGCAGCACTCAGAATTGCTGAAGTCGCGTCAAACATTGCATGCAAGTAGCAACAATTACCTGCTGACACTGGCACTGCCGTGATTAAACCTAGTGTAACGAACATGTTGTACGTAACGGCGCTGCTAAACTGCGTCAAGATGTGGAAAACTGAAATCGAGATAAGAAAGATACCGAGTTCCGCAAGTAAACAGCCAATTAGGATCTCGATTCGGTTTCGTTCAATGCGTCCCATGCTCACCTAGCAGCAGTATGCTGGCCATTAGCAGCACGATCCACGGCAGCGGCTCCCAGGGCATCACTTCGGCCCCGGTAAAGTACAGCGCGATGCACACCGGCCACAGAATGGCCGCGTTCAGGAAGCCAATGATGGAGAAGGTGAACGCAATTTGGCCGACCGGCGGGTCGCCCATCACCTTGCGGAACATCACCTAATGATAAAAATGACAAAGATCAGGTTATCTCCTCAACCAAGATTTGACAGATAGGGTGGTACCTTAAACACGGCGTACCCGGCAGCGGCCAGTGCTGCCAGCACGACTCCACCCAGCGTTGGGCTACCCGTAATTCCGTCCATGTAGGCCAGCAGCGCGATCCCCGTGTCACACAGGATGACAGCTACGATCTGTCAAGAATAAAAATGACAGCTCAGCAACAATGTTGCCAAAACGGCACGCTCCTCTTAAACTCACCCTAACTCCGACAAACTGCTCCTGCAGGATGACCCACGCCAGTAGGTACACGCAGGCCACGTTCGTCGCAAACAGGGCCATCACGTCCGTAGCCAGCAAGGCCTTCAACGATAACGCATACAGATACGTCGTCAGCAGCCACAGGATGCAGAACGTCAGACATCTGTTCAGAAACCGTCCAATCGTGAAGCCCCGATCCCGGAACCCCCGCAGGATCTCGCCCAGAATTTCGCCCGTTCCGTCGCACTTCTTGATCGCCACCCGACCCAAGATGTAGATCGGAAAGAACAGAATGGCAAAGTTGGTGCAGAACCAAGAAGCAAAAAACGGTGCGTTGAAGATGTGACCCGGATTGAGCGGAACCACCCGGTCCGACGTCACAATCGGCTTCGTCGTAGACGGCATAAACGAAGTCGTCGGACCGAACCCGTGCACGATCATCGCCGAGGACGAGTTCAGCGGGTTGTGTCCGACCGGCGCATCGGCCGCCGCTACCGTCAAAATGCTCTCACTGTCCGTGATGAACGCCGTCAGATGGGGCGGCAACGTCGATGCGTACGCGTTCCGCCGGAGGTACAAAAACTTGATGCAGTGCGTCGCGCCGACCCACGAAGCCGTCACCAGGATCGTGACGCAAACCCCGAAGTACATCTTCTGGGCCAGTTCCGAGCAGCACGAGGCGCGGCACGCCTTCAGCCGGGACGTCGGTGGCGTCGGAGTTCCCGGCACGGCTCCGGCGCCACCACCTGGTCCGCTGCCACCACTGCTGTTGCCCATCAAGCCGCCTCCGCCACCTCCCAACCCGAGAGCGCCAAGCCCGAGGACTCCGCCGTGGCCGGAGGTGGGCGTGTCGCAGCCCATCCCCGTCACGGTCACCCCGATCAGGCTGTCCTGGCCGTCGTGCTGGCTCGAGGTCACCGAGTCCGAGTGCGTGATCTGTGGCACATTGTTGGTGAACCCACCGAAGGGTCCGTTTGGCGAGTCTCCTGCGGAATCAGAGGAAAAGAGAAAAAACGATGATTTTGAAGTCAGAGCTGTGGAGTCAGTGACAGCATATGAACTTTCTAGTCGAGGTTAAAATCGGAGAGGTCGGAACATTTTAAAAACTCCAAGTTAGAATTGTTGTCAAAGTCAAGCTGGAGTCAGGGTCGGAATCGGAGAAGTTTAACTTTGTTGGGAGTCTGAACTTTTTGAAATTCCAAAATCGGATTTTGAGGCGCCAAAAAAGAAGAGTCTTCAAATCCTAAGAAGAGTCCGGAAGAAAAAAAATCTAATTATTCGCTCTACAGCATTGCCTTGGCGTTCTCGATTGCGAGATTCCTACTCGAAACTAGGTGTCCGAAGGCTTGATTGTTGAGGCAATTGCAAACCTTTTTTAAAACCTAAGCTTCCATCCACCCCGGGATTCAAACTGACGACTGTTGGATTGTTAGCTCAACTGCCTACAAGCTACTCCACCGAGACAGGACCCAGGGAGACGACTCCTACAGCTGGATTGAGCTAACGACATAACCTCTAGGTTAGACCGGGGCCAACATTTACTTCCCCGTCCGACGAAAGACGTGATCAGACAAATCTCGTCTCAAAAAATTTCACCGGGACCTTCTGGGATCGAACCCAGACCGACTTGGTGAGAGGCAACCGCGCTTACCACTACACCACGGGTCCCGGAATGTCCGAAAGAGTTTAAGCGAAAAATTTGGAAAAGCTGATCGGACTTGACTTGTAATCGGAGTGACCGAAGGTATAGTCAGGGAGGGATTTGAAGGTTTATTCGGCCTTATTTCAACTGCTTTGTTGTCGGAGTTGGGTTGGAAAGGGCTATTTTAAATCTCAGAGTCGGAATTAGAGCCCCCAAATAATGAGAAGTTTGAGTCTCTTATTCCTGAGACTGCTGGAGCTAGAGTCGACAAATTTTAAACAACCTAGTTGCTAGACTTGGATTTAATGAAGAGAACACTCGGAGAGCACAGAGTCGGATTTCAAATTTCCAAATCCGGAAAAGTCGGAGCGAAAATCTGGAAAAGCTGAAATCAGAGTAGGAATCGGAGTCGTCCAGAAAATTAATAGACTGAACAATTATGCATTCGGAGTTGAAATCCGAGGTGTCGGAACTTTTTGAGAACTCTAAATAAGAATTGTATTCGGAGTTACCGAAGCTAGAGTCAGGGTCGGAATAGTAGCACTGACGCACTGACGCGCCACCCCGAATTCAAACTTGACCGCAATTTACTATCTTCCTTCTCACTCACACTAAGCGATCAGCGATTGTCAAACAGACGATTTGACAGATGCGCAGCTGCAGTTGCTGAGAAACTTTCTGGAACAACAAATGAAAATGGGAGAAAACATATTGGAACCTAAAAACTTTTGCGAATTCTGAACTTCTAAATGGTGAATATTTTGCAAATCATGCATTATTTAATGGGAAATGAGGCAACAAATTGCTTTAAACTTCCAGATTAGGCTTGTTTTAGACTTTTCATAACATTTCGATTTCAAATCTTATCCGCCCTTTTCACATGTTGTTCCAGAATTCTTCACAGCAAGGAAACAGCTCACGTGACAAAACGTCAAACTTGAATTCTGACAAACGCCGAAGAAGAGAATAGTACAAAGAAAAAGAAACAGTATGCGGTCGAAAATGATCGACAAATTCGCGCGGTGGGACACGAACAAGGTTCGACCAGCCCCCTGGCACCAGCCATGCCAGATATACAGATAAATCTGTATTATACTGATTTTTCGATCCCAAAAATCACAAAAATCTGTATTTTCAGATTTTTTAAAAATGATTCAATATATTTTTTTAGAGATTTGGTAATTAACCTATACTTTAATATGATTAAAAAGCCTAAATCTGCTGTTAAAAATTTAAAAAAACTCTTCTATGGCTTCGATTTTGACATGATACAGATATAATACAGATTTATTTTTAAGAAAATACAGATTTTCCATAAAATAATCTGGCATCGTTGCCTGGCACCACTGTAACTGTCTAGAACGTTTGACAGTCACCAAAACCTCGAAGAGCCCACGCATTAGTATGTGTGAAGAGCCCACCATAAACAAAGCATTGGATAGAGTATGTGCATTAGTATGTGTGAAGAGCCCACCATCAACAAAGCTTTGAATGAATTAGTATTGGTGTCTTGTGATTATTTACATGAAAATAAGGAAATGGCGAGCGCGAAAAAGTTTAACCAAAAATAACATTTTTGTGTAAATTTATTGACGGTTTACGGTTACACCCTTTTGAAAAAATACTAAAAACATATTAAATTAATAGACGTTTAAGAAATTCAAAAGATAAACAAATATTTAAATATTTGAAAGACTTCTGTAGTTGAGTAATTAAATTACATATTTAAAAAAAAAAAAAAAGTTAAGAAGCTGCTTTTTTCTGGTGTCATCTAGTATCCTTGGAAACGAACTTGATTTTCAATAAATGTGAATCGAAGATTTTTTTTTAACTTTCATTTTTTAAAGGGTTAAAATGGATGAAAATAAACATTTTTATGCATGTTTCTATTGTGAAATTGTCTCAGGAACACGAATATGATAAAATTATCACCGGAAAATTTGATCTAAGGGGTCCCCCGAGCAAAAATTTACAACCAAAAAATTCACTAAAAGTAAAAGTGTCTATTTAATATGTTAAACTGCCTTACCCAAAGCGTTCTCAGTCTCAGATGGTAGTCCCAGATGTCCCCTACAAGCTGCAGGTCGAACCGAGTTGATATCTGGATGGAACACTTTTTTATTTGAGTTTGAAAATTATGCTATTTTTCACTAAAATGCCAATAACTCCCTTTAGATTTAACCAATTGGGATGCTCTACCCTGCATTTTGTTGCATTTTTTAAGCCCTTTCAGATGCATTTTGAATTTTGAAATTAAATTGAATTTTGCCTAAGTTATAGCCTTTTTAAGATTTTTGACGTTTTTGAACCTTTAAACATTGTGTCCCGATTTGCCCCACTTCCCGTTGACCTAGAGTGCTCATATTTTGGCCAGATGCTAGTTTCATATGTACAAACAACCCTTGAAAATTTCAGGCAGATTGGTGAGGTCCAAACGACATCCCATACAAAGGGGTATGCCCTGTTCGTGGACTCGCTCTTAAATTAAAAAAAACCCTCAAAATGGATCACCGCCGAATAAAAAGTGCATTTCCACACACTACAAGCTACAATTCCCCGCTTCAACTCAACTCTCACCTGTCACAACGACGGAGGGGGCGCGAACACGTTTCGGGTTGAAAATGGCCGGTATTTCGCTGTCACGCGTCATGATGTTATCGATCATGTTGTTGCTCCGTCGTCACCGTCACCACCACCACTACCGATGGGGACGACGTCTTCTTCCTCTTCTGCTTCTTTTGTTGGTTGGTTGACGTTAATTGCTTCTATTACTACCGGTGGCCGTTCCATGGTCCATGTTTGCGGCTCTAGAACACCTGTAAGAGTTTGGAGAGGAAGAAAAAGGTGGGAATTAAACATAAAATCAAAGTCACAATCAGAAAGGCGGATACACGCGCGGCCTGAAAGGGAGCAACTTGAGGCCCATTTTTGGCTGGGCGATGGTCAATCACGCAGAGTCTAGAGAGGAGAACGGTCTAGATCCGTTTCGAGCAAGGGGTAATTCCAAGAGATTAGCTTGCTGAGACACTTCCGTGAGTTGTTGTGAAATAGGGTTTATGGCACACGTGTTTCTATTCTCGATAAAACAAGCCGAAACGTCAATTTAACAGGTTTAGAATATCAATCTTCAATCACAGACAACAGACGTTTTGGCTCGATACCACCTTGTGTAAAAGCTTGCAACGGTTTTATTAAGAATGGCAAGCCGTTTGTGGCGCTGCCGTCGCATAGGAGATTTGACATCTCTCCCGCGCTGCTCTCAAGTTTAAACAACAACATTGAAAAGCACGTGGTTGGGCGCATTGTCATTCTCATCAAAATGTTCATGCCTCTTTTTCGTCGAGAAAATTGATGTGTAGACTAAAAATAGTTTTGAAATGTCGAAGGTAATTATTTTGATAATCGCTTCAGACTTTAAGTTAAATTCAGAGCAAAAAAGTCAATTTATAAAAAAAACTTAGCATCATAAAAATCATGTTGGTGAGAATCAGAATGCGGCTCCTGCAAAGGCTGCGGTGCACTGCAGTCTACATTCAGGCTTAATCTAGCAAGTGGCAATAGACTACGAGATAGCGTTAGTTTATCATCCGCCATGTTTTTACACACGATATTTAAATTATTTAGTTCTAGCTGCTACGTCTGTTGTCTGTGCTTCAATCTAGTACACAATGGCTCTCTTTGCCGAACGTAGTGCCACGACACGTGCTTTGCAGAAGTTTCCATGCGGAAATGTCAGTTCGCCAGGTCTCGTTGTGGTCCGAGGGGTACGACACTTTTTTTTCTGGATATCTTGATTGCTCCCTGATAAACCATAAAACTTTGTCTTCTGGAATAAAAAACATACCCATTTTTTAAAAAATTATAAGATTACCTTTCTAATGCCAACCAATCTCTTGAATAAACAAACAATTTTCATAAATCAATTGACTAATCGCCCCCAATAGCTAACGAATAAAAAATGCCCACTCTCAGAGCAATCGCGCGCCACAATTGGTCGTGAACCATAATTAATCAATTTTAGATCGGTCATTGTCACGCTGCCGCTGCCGCCGTCGTTGTCCGGCCAGGGATCCGGGTGTGATTGATACCATAAAATCGTGTGCCCGTAACGAACCATAACCCGAGCGCGCGCAGCTAACAGACGGTGACAAGCAAAAAAAAATCAAGTTGAAAGAAAATCTACTTGGCGAACACAACAAAAAATCCTTTCGCCAATCGAGCGACCCCCCGCCACTAATGAAAAAGGTGGCTTGGGTTTATGCTAATTGACGGCAGTAGGTGGAACCGTTTCCTGTTCGGAGCGAACCCTGTCGGGGCTGATTGAATTTCAGCGACTCAAGAAACTTAAGAGACTTGAAAAAAATTAAGGGACTCATGAAGTTCAAGAGATTTTACAATTTTTTGAGATTCAAAAAATTACAGAGATTCAAGAGATTCAATAGATTTAAGAGATTCAAGAGATTGAAGAGATTCGAGAGATTTAAGAGATTCAAGCGATTCAAGACATTCCAGAGAATCAAGAGATTCAAGAGATTCGAAAGATTCAAGAGATTCAAGAGATTAAAAAGATTCAAGAGATTCAAGAAATTCAAGAGATTCAAGAGATTCAAAATATTCAAGAGATTTAAGAAATTAAGGAGATTCAAGAGATTCAAGAGATTCAAGACATTCCAGAGAATCAAGAGATTCAAGAGATTCGAAAGATTCAAGAGATTCAAGAGATTAAAAAGATACAAGAGATTCAAGAAATTCAAGAGATTCAAGAGATTCAAGAGATTCAAAAGATTCAAGAGATTTAAGAAATTAAGGAGATTCAAGAGATTCAAGAGATTCAAGAGATTCAAGAGATTCAAGAGATTCAAAATATTCAAGAGATTTAAGAAATTAAGGAGATTCAAGAGATTCAAGAGATTCAATACATTCCAGAGAATCAAGAGATTCAAGAGATTCGAAAGATTCAAGAGATTCAAGAGATTAAAAAGATACAAGAGATTCAAGAAATTCAAGAGATTCAAGAGATTCAAAAGATTCAAGAGATTTAAGAAATTAAGGAGATTCAAGAGATTCAAGAGATTCAAGAGATTCAAGAGACTCAAGAGATTTGAGGGATTCAAGTGACTCAAGAGATGTAAGAGATTCAAGTATTTCAAGAGATTCAAGAGATTCAAGAAATTCAAGAGATTCAAGGAATTCAAGAGATACAAGAGATTCAGAGATTTAAATGATTCAAGAAATTCTAAAGATTCAACTTATTTAAGAGATGGAACAATTTGAAGAGATTCAACATTTAAAATGCTAGAGATTCATCAGAACAAAACAACAGACTTTGACGTTGAAAGGGTTCAGATCGTCGATTTCAGAGAGGCATGATTCAGAAAAAATATGATAATCTAAATCAGGCTACCCCAACTAATGGTCAGTTTGGCCAACGAGGCTCAACTGGACCGCACTCATACTAGTAGTAACTGATTCCAATGACCTTGTCACGTTTCGTGGAGTTGCGAACCATTTCCAGGGAATTGCAGAACCAATCCCAGCGTGTGCAAGGCAATGGTTAGATCGGAATGTGAGTTGTGTGTCCGGTCAGGTAAAAAAAAAGATTTTTGCGATATTCATTAGCAATAACTTGAAGGACCTCGGTCCGATCCGGGAGCAACAGTAGAAATCGCAAGAGGTGTGCCACCACGTTTTTTTTTATAGCGACCACCGCCATTATGGCAAAGTGACAAGGACGCTGCGTCACCTGCGTTATTGGGGCGGGTTGCAAAAAATGGCATCAAACGGCGATTGAGTTGTGAGTGATCCACATTTCTTAAGACACGTTTGCAAAATTAAGTGTATCACGTGGCGCTTCTTAATTTATTCACTTATATAGTGGAATGAGAGCAACTCAGTGTGGTCAGGTTGGAGGTTATCCACAATTTTAGTCGTAGATTATTTTATGAGCAAAGTTGTAAGGGGGTCACTCACTGATGCTGCCAGTGTGCTGCTGCAGGGGTTAACCGGAGGTCGTAAAGCTGTCGATGTTGTGGGCATGTTTTTGGTTTGGTTTGACTTTTTTTATGGCAAACTTTTCAGTTAGAGTATTTTTATTACTTGGAAAAGATTATATCATAGAAAACAGCATATTTGATCTTGATGTCATTGAAATTGTTCGGTGCTTCTCAATATCCTGGTTTATTTCCGCAATTTGATGAAGGATCAAATTAACATATCAAAAATATAGAAATTATGGTCAAACAAAAAAAATAGATGCACAATTAAATGTTTAATCAAAAATTACGTTACAAATTTTGAATTAAGTTCTACGCTATAATTCTTCAATTGACGATACCTTGTATTCAATTTTCAATGTTTAAACGCTTTGTGAAAATTTCTGTTCTCTTCATTAAATATTTTTGAAGTTGAAATCGGTACAAATAATAAAAAATAAAATAAAATTATTTCCAATTGCAAATATGATTTACAATGTAGAAATTAAGTTTTAATTAATTTAAATTAATATTTCGGAAATTAAAGAAAAACCAGCTTTTTTAATGCTAAAACCAAATATTAAATATATCGTTTGTTGAGAACTTTTTTTTACTGTCGTGATCTTTGTTTACAAAATCTCATTGGCCCATTTACATTGTTTTGCTTGATGTGGTTAACTGCCAACAGGTTGAAAGAGATAAGGTCGAGTGACCACATTTCGAAACAAGAATAAATTTATTCTTTTGTGATGATACTTTTAAGAGTTTTTCTCTTTTTTAAAACATGAACAATTCTTCAAATAATTCATAAGAAATGGTCAAAATTAAAACTTAAATTATATATTTTCTTTTTATTGGTTGAATCATTTCAAAATTACTTTGAAAAAAACCATTTGTCAGTTATAGTTTCAGTTTTAAAATTGGCAGATTTTTTATTTTCAAAAAAGTTGCATAAATTACATTTTCTCTTAAATTAAAGAAGACTACATTTTATTTATAAACAAAATTAATTTCCAAATTATTTATTCATGCATGAGATATCCAACGAAAACATTTCATAGGATAAAATAATGTTTTCAGTTTATTTATTTTTTACAATGAAATGTTTTTGTCCTTCGGCCCTTGTCGAGGTCAAAATGTTTCACAAAATGCTTCATGCATTGTAACAGTTTTACTTTTATTTAAAATCAGAACTTCAGTAAACTCATGAAAATATTTTTTCCCTAAAATTTCCCTTTTTTCGAGCTTCGATCACATAAAAAACAAAAAGATTCAAATAGCTCTTTCTGAAAAATGCCAAAATTTATTTCTTAGATATTTTTTTTCCTTTGATTTTTTTTTCAAATTCCATCAAATTTGTCTTCCTTACTCTAGAATAAAAAAAAATTATACTTTTGGCAATATTTTTACCCCCTTGATTTATTTTGGAAAACTACTTTCAACAAAAACTGTTAGTATATTTTCAAATCTTCAAGTTATAAATAGGATAAAGACCCAGAAATAAACCTAGATCTTTTTCACTCTTTGGATTCATAAACTACAAAAAATGTACTGAAATGCATCAAATCTTCAGCTCTTCATTACTTTATTTCTAAAATTGATTAAATCATTCAAATAACTTTCTTCTTCCATTATCTTTACTTGTTCTCGTTACATTTCAACATAGTTTTGAAAAATAATTGCATCGGCCTCAAAATAAAAATAAATATACTGGTCATATTTATCTTTAAAAGGTTCATGTCATTTCATGTTCAAAATTGCATTCGCTACAAAAGTTAAAAAAATGCTTTTTTAAATAGCTTTTCATGTTTAAAATAATGCAAACAATGCAGAACATTTCAAAAAATTCAAATATTCAATAACAAGCCGCTTTAAAAGGTTAAAGTTGATTCCAAAATTTTAAAAATATGTTTTTCAAAATTGAAAAATTGAAATCATGGCCATGTTTTTTTTTGGTATTAAAAAATAAAAGCCTGTTTGGATGAGACTCAGCAAACATCCATTTTCTTGATTCTTTTTTCTTTTATTCGCCGTATTTCAGCAGCCAAAGGTCCAATCTTCAATGTTTCTTTTGCTTTTTTTTCAACTTTTCGAAAAATAAATTTTTAGGAGTGGGCAATATTAAACTTTAATTGGCTATATCTTGAAAACGGTTCATTTCTCAAAAAAAAATCTGGTGAAATTTATTTGATTGCAAATTTGATTTTACACCAAAAACTGAACTCACAATTGTCCCCTTAATCATATCAAAATATTTAAAAAATAAAAAAAATGTGTATTATGCGAGATTGAATTTTGGGAAAAAAAAGTTGATTGAAAAACCGGCAATTTTTTTCGTGTACAATTTTTTTTCTGAATAGTCCTCATCAATACCTACAACTTTGCCAAAGACACCAAACCGATCATAAATTCCTTCAAAAGATACCGATTTCGAAAATTTACGTACCATTTTCGTATGGCCAGCTGCCAAAATTGTATGGAGCCTTGTATGGGTGCACCAATTGAACAAAATGGCTTCTTTGGTCATAGGGTAGGCCCTCAAAAAGTTAGAGCCAAATAAAAAAAATCCTAAAATTGGCCGATTTCGTAGAGTAGCTCAGTGGAAAGGAATGAGGCTCCCATTGAAAGGGTTCCGGTTAGACTTTTTTTTAAGGCTAAAATTTTGGCTCAAAACAAAATACAATTTCGATTCAAAAATAACTTTTAGCCACAAGAAATTCCGTGCGTCAAGATCGTCAACATTTCGCTGAAAAAAAGCACTTTTTTGCGCCTTAAATAAATTGCTCATAGTTGAACGTCGCGCGAACAAGCCTCACAATAAAAAAAAACGACGAAAAACGAACGAAAAAGACACTTTTATTCGCCGCAGAGAAAGGGGCTCCTCTAAAAAAAATCGCACGATCTCTCACGCGATCGTGTGCCGTTGGTCGCCGCCTGCTTCGTTCAAGTCCTCGTCCGGACTTGAGCTTACCCGCTGTCCGAGCGCCACCGCAAGCTTCAGTCGTGAACGAAGCTTTGCGCGCGATTGTTTGTTGTTTGCGCTACCTTTTTTTTGTTTTGTTTTGTTTAGTTGCGATCGTGCGTGCGAAAACCGGCGTTGG
Organism: Culex pipiens pallens; assembly: GCF_016801865.2. Lineage (NCBI taxonomy): Eukaryota > Metazoa > Arthropoda > Insecta > Diptera > Culicidae > Culex > Culex pipiens. The sequence continues at coordinate 104,215,681 of NC_068937.1, read as the reverse complement.
GCGGCGATTTTTCTCTTTATTTTGGCGTTTTCTTTTGTTTTTCTCTCAGCTGTTGTCGTAATTGAATCGAATCGAAGCAAAAAAGTGCACACTTATTGAAAGTTGCACAAATTGAAGGCAATTATGAAGAAGCCACACAAGTTGTGAAAGTGCGTGTGAGTGTGTGCGCAACAAGTGCGTAAGCTTATTTGGCAAGCCAATCAGGAAGAAGAAGAAGAAAAAAACCCAAACACGAGAAATTGGCGGGGAAAAGTTCTTGAAGAAGCACACAACAAAAAAAAGAACCCGAAGTGCGGCGAAACGTTGAGGAAGCGTCCAATTGCTGCCGAAGAGGCGCCGAAGGTCGCCACAAAATTGGCGTTGCGCGTATTTACTTTGCATTGCAACGAGCAATAGCGTTTGTGCGTGTGTGTGCAGAAAAAAAATCAATTTATTGCAGTTTTTAATGTTGAGAAGTTCGAGAACGGTGCAACAATCACACACACACAACAACAGCTGAAGCAGAAGCAGCAGCAGACATCAGAGGAAAACAAAAGAACCAACAATGAGAGCTTGGGTGTTATTATTGGTTGTAAGTAAACAAGGCAAACCTTACAGAAAACAAGTCTAAACATGAATGAATCCGATCCGAGTAGGTGTCGATTCGGGACCTTAAGGAAGGAAATGAAATGTCAAAACTACCAAAGCCAGTAATTTCCAAGGTTGAAGTCAATGCAATCATCCCGATCCCCCTCCTTTTTGACAGTTCTCGTTAGCATGATTTCCCCCTCCTTTCTAGAGGCTCCCCAAGAGTCGTTCAGTTGCGGAAGGAAGTAAACGAAGCCGCCAACTTTGACTGACTGACTGACTGACTGTTCGAGCGAGGTCGGAATGCAACAAGGCTGCTTGGTTTGGTTTGGCGTTCGATGCGTAATAATTGTAGGGCTGAATGTAGAGCACGCGATCGATGACGATGCAGATTTTTTCTTAGGGGGAGGAGAAGGAATTTTTAGCTTTTGAAGAAGAGGAATGTTTCTCAGCATAATTAGAGTTGGGTAAAGAATATGGAAATAATTGAATCTATTTTTATGTTGGTTTCTTTGCGAACGAGGTGCGAACGAGTGAGCCACCAACTGGCTAATGAAGCATAATTACCACGTTGGTTGAATGGACTATTTTTTACAAGGGGACTATTTCCGAGTGGTGTGCAATAATTGCAAAGCTTATGTATTCATTTACATTAATGCTGGATCACTCAACTCATGTCCAACTTACACGAACTCCCAAGCCTCCAAAAAAGTTGGAACGGCAACATCAACTTCAATTCAACTTGCTGGTTCTCGGTCAATCGGGATGATTCTTTTTTCCAGTGGTTTGTTAGGATGACTAGATGATCCTTGAACAAGGTTGAAAAAAATCACTTCGAGCGAATAACGAACTATGCAGAACTAGATCAGATAATTTCTCTAATATCTGCGACTTAAAAAAGTTCAATAGTTTTTTTTTGTATATCAAATTTCCTTCTTATTTTCCATTTGAATCGTTTTTTTTTACTAAAAACATGCACTAAAAAATCAGTTCGCGTAATCGTGAATTGTTCATGAATGTGAAAATCACGAAGAAACTCTTTTATGAGTATGGTGCATTTGCACTTTAAACGTGAATATATTCCTTCTAAAAAAAAAAATATTCCTTCTTGGTTCTCAAAATTATGAACAAAATTCACGATTTCGGGAATTTTTTTTTTCCTTGTAGTTCCAACAGTTTTTGTCGACCTAAAATTTAGTTTCTTCAATTTCTGAAAAATGTATAAAAATGTCTTAAGACCCTTTCGGAAATCTTTGAAAAATCCTTTTACTAGTTTGAAGGTTTTGATGCGCTCTTTCGATTGAATTTTGGCCCGAAACCCGGAACTCAAAGCCTTATTTTAGAGCGCTCTTTTTTTGAAATACTTGTGCGATGTCTGTATCTGCTCTTAAAAATTTGTGCCCTCCATCATAGGAAAACCGCTCGTAAAACCCACAATTTTTATATTTCAGATTTGTAGCCGTGGGGTCGGAGACGAGAATTTTATTTTTCGATTCACAATTTTGGACCGGTGAATGTAGTCAAAGCCATTTTCAGAGGTATTTTTTGGACTATTTTACAGATAACTCTTTCTCATTTAAAGAATTCAATTTCACGTAGAAAAATATGTTGTACGATCAGCCTGTACGAGGTTTGATTCAACAATTTTTGGTTGAATAATATAATCAACGCCGATTTTGCGTTGAAACAAACCTTGATTTTCTCAATTCCACAAACATCTTTTCTTGTTTTGAAAAAGTTGCTTTGACGTTTAGCGTTGATTCTTGAATTTCAAATCAACAAAATGTTTTGTTGATTCAAATATGCCTTATTTTTCTGCGAGTTCAAACAAAAAGTCATTCGAAAACATGCGCCATAAACTGCTTGTGCACAAGATGTGAAGCTTTTCCAAAATTTCTTTCCGGAGATGTTGCCATATTAGTGTTTTAAGTCTTATTTTTTCCCTATTTTTTTCCTAATACATTTTTGGTTTTATACAGAATCATATACTGAACATCAAATTCAAAGTCTCAGCCCATTCTCACTCGAAAGATTGACAAGTCGTCAAGTTGAAGCATAAACGCCGGCACATTTTCGCTTGCGCGTGAGTGTGGTCTTTCTGGCTTATTATAATAGATCGACAAAGTGCATTATCGATACATATTTTTTCAATTTAATCATATACTAACATTGAATACCGAGTACCTTTATATTTTTCTAATAATGTGAATCCAATATGTTTTTTTCTAATTTAAATGTAATCATCTTGCGACCCATATTTACCACTGAAATTTAAAATAAAGGCATTCAAGATTGAGCCTTAAAAGACTCGAGGCTTTAGGTCAAATTCTAACTGGGTCGTAACATTATGTTTATGAAAAATTAATTACACCAAATTTTTTGTTGAAGTTTTCATCATTTTGTAAGAAAGGCTCTATTCACGGAGAAAAAAGAGTTCCCAAAATCGTGAACAAACGTTCATGAAAATGGGAACCTCGAACAAAGTGTTCAAATCCCATGGTACGATTTTGAAAAACGTACCATGAAATTAGAACACTTTGTTCGTGGTTCCCATTTTCATGAACGCTTGTTCACGATTTTAGGAACTCTTTTTTCTCCGTGTTTCACCTCTTGGTGATATTAAATCGGTTTTTTTTTTTGCAAAAAGTGGAAAAAGTTACGCATAATAATTTTAAGCATTCAAAGTTTCGAAATTTTTAAGGAGTAACAAACATTAAATTATTCCACTTTTCGTGGAAAAATCGTCTTGTTTAACTTAAAATGGTTTTCTCTGACACTTTTGAAAGTTTCATCAAGTTACTTCATGATTTGAGCATTCCATAGACGATCTTAGTCGCTTGCAAGGTTGTTAAAGATAAAGTGATTGAGGTTATTGATAACTACAGCATGGTTGTAACTCAAACCAAAAGTACCAATCGAAGCACGAGAACTGTCAAACGGAGGAACCAATCGATCCTTTGTCTTTTGCTCGTTTGGTACCTCCGTTTGACAGTTCTCGTGCTTCGATTGGTACTTTTGGTTTGAGATGGCCGTTCTCCAATAAGGCCCAGGTTCTCTAGTTGTAACAACTTTGGGGGTATTTTTGGTCATCCGAGGACTCCCTGAAGTTAAGATCGGTGGGTCTACCAATGTAACAAGCAAGAGGTCGGCGGCTTTTGACCCCGGATCAAACCCACATAGCTTCAGTGGGTACACAAGCGACGATAAGCCAGCAGATATAGGATGTATCCCGTGTGCATGACAATGCCGGATTTAATTTCGTTTTCATTACTTTTTTTGGGCTACACCAAATTTTTAATTTAACTCCTTGTGCATTTTTATATCGCTACTCTTATTCTTAAAAGGATTTCACAAATGTAGAAAATCTCAAAATTTCATATGATTAAAGTGAGTAACAGACAATTTAAGCTTGACATTTTGTCATGCGCAAAAGCGAACTGTCAAACTTTCTGATGAAATATTTCTAAATTCATCCTTCTAAAAATATTTTGTAAACTGTGTGTGATCGTCTTACTAAAAAATATTAACCCTCTACAATCCAACCCCGCCTCTAGACGGGCTTTGATCTAAAAATTCGTCAGAAAGCTTTTTTCTGCCTTTTTTGATCTTTGAAAAGCATTGGAAAGAAGAACTCTTAAAATTTTAGAAGATTTCAGGGTTGGAAGTTTGACTTGTGTTATGTGACTTTGCCAATGTTTTTAAAAATGTATTTTTGTAAGGGTCAACTTTGGCAGTGTTTTTACAAATATTTCCTGTATTTTATGAAATATGCAGTAATTTTGTAGTGTCCCAGACTTTTCCTTCTTCGCATTTTTTTTACAATTTAAATGATAATGGTAGCAAACAAAAATGTGAAAAAGTGACTGTAAAAACATGAAAAAATTAGAAAGGCAAAATGTAAACAAGATAAATGCCGTTTGAAATGCTAAAAATAAAACAAGAAAAAATTAAAACAAGAGATATAAAGTTTTTCGTAAAACAAAAGTTGCTCAAAATGACCTCCTGAACATGGAAAAAAATAAAAAAAATCGAAAAAAATTTGGGCTTACTTATCATAATAGAATTGAAATGATTGTATGATGGATTGCTCAAAAACACTTTTGACATGTTCTCAAACTGTAATGAACTACGTGGTGCGAGCTGTCAAATTTGCTTTGCTTTGAACAAGGAAGAACCAAGGTTTTCATTACTTTTCGTCAAGAAAATATGGTAACCAAAATTGAGCAATTCTCTACAAAATCGGTCTTTTTCTTAAATTTTAATTTTTGTATTTTTTAATCCGACTGAAACTTTTTTGGTGCCTTCGGTATGCCCAAAGAAGCCATTTTGCATCATTAGTTTGTCCATATAATTTTCCATACAAATTTGGCAGCTGGCCATACAAAAATGATGTATGAAAATTCAAAAATCTGTATCTTTTGAAGGAATTTTTTGATCGATTTGGTGTCTTGGGCAAAGTTGTAGGTATGGATACGGACTACACTGAAAAAAATGATACACGGTAAAAAAAAATTTGGTGATTTTTTATTTAACTTTTTGTCACTAAAACTTGATTTGCAAAAAAACACTATTTTTTTTTTTTTTTTATATGTTTTAGAGGACATCAAATGCCAACTTTTCAGAAATTTCCAGGTTGTGCAAAAAATCTTTGAGCGAGTTATGAATTTTTGAATCAATACTGATTTTTTTCAAAAAATCGAAAAATTGGTCGCAAAAATTTTTCAACTTCATTTTTCGATGTAAAATCAAATTTGCAATCAAAAAGTACTCTAGTGAAATTTTGATAAAGTGCACCGTTTTCAAGTTAAATCCATTTTTAGGTGACTTTTTTGAAAATAGTCGCAGTTTTTAATTTTTTTTTAAATTAGTGCACATGTTTGCCCACTTTTGAAAAAAATATTTTTGAAAAGCTGAGAAAATTCTCTATATTTTGCTTTTTTGAAATATAAAGCATTCGATTCGTGAAATTTTCCGATCTTTTCGAAAAAAATATTTTCAAAAAATTTAAACCAAGACTAACATTTCAAAAGGGCCAAACATTCAATATTACGCCCTTTTAAAATGTTAGTCTTGGTTTAAAAATTTTGAAAATATTTTTTTCGAAAAGATCGAAAAATTTCACGAATGTTTCATATTTTAACATTGAAAATCGGACCATTAGTTGCTGAGATATCGACATTAGAAAATGGTGTGTTGTTTGGGTGAGACTTAGAAAACATCAATTTTCCTGTTTTTTTTTAACCTTTGCATGCACACAAAAAAATATCATGGTAATGACAAAAGTAACTTACTTTTGAATTAATAAGTGGTTAAAATTTGCTACATTAAAAGTTTTTTTCTTGTTTTAAAAATGAAAACTTTTAGTTGGTTGGAAAGTTGGTTTTCAAAAGGATGAGGCCAGCTTCCTCCCGGATCTGCAGCTGTTTCACGACCGAATTGGGTAAGAAGGAAGCTTGGGTGTTTGGTGGCGTTTGTGTTTGATTTTGTTTGTTTTTGTAGGACGCCGTTTATGCGGATGTGAATTTGCACCGGTTTTATTCGATAAAGTTAATTTTAACAGTGAGGAGAAGGATCCGACGGAAGAGGAAAACGACGAGAAGCGATCGGAGGTGGTCAGCGCGGATGTTGCACTCGGTGCCGGCGGTTTACGACCATTAGCAGCATTATGTGCCGGAAGTGATGACGGGTCAGTGTGGGATGTCCTGAGGGTCTGCAGTCCATTTCTCGGTGCGGGACATGTTTGACGAGTATTAACAGTTTGCACCAGTTCTGGAAGAACCGTCTGTATGAAAGCCGCAGGTCCTGAAGCTGTCGTACTCGGATTACTTCCAGAGGTTGGAGCGATATCCGACGAACCTGATCAAGAACATCTACCTGGAATACCGAAGAAGTCACCGGTGAGTATTAAGAATGTGTTCAGTGTCTAGCCAATTTAATTTACTTTCAAACTCTTTCAGCAACTCCCGCCCGCAAACTCTCAACTCGCGACGGCGCAGCTTCGGCCGGATGAACTGGCAACATCTGTGCCATTCTCGAAGGAGGACGATGTGATCGGGAACTATCGGTTCAGGCGCTTCACTTCCCAGTCGGAAAACGTCGACTTACCTTCCCGAATTAACACTAAATGGCCAACTCCTCCAAGCCTGTCCTGATGATGGCCGGCAACGAGACCACTCTGTTCTCTACATCGCTGTCGCGCTCCAAAATGTAGGCCGCGATGTTAAGCAGCATAAGCAGCAGTTTTAATATTAAAATAAAAATAGAAATAAAATCCATCACATTTTTCGAAAATCATCACTGTAATGTTAATGTTATTTATTGTTGCCATAAAAAGTTTCTTCTTATAATAAAAGTAAAAAACTTTTACCGATACAACGATTTTGTTCCAGAAGTGCATGGTAGTATCAAAAACTTTACAGCTTTTAAATTAAAAGGTTGAACTTTCTACGAATATTAACCAACGCGAACTTTTAATCCAACGAACGATCTTTTTAAATTAAGAGTATTTTTTCTTTGTGTGTGGCAATATCTCAGCAACTAAAGGTCGTATCAACAAAGTTCAAAAAAGCAAAATATAGAGAATTTTCTCAGCTTTTCAAAAATATTTTTTTCAAAAGTGGGCAAACATGTGCACTAATTAAAAAAAATGAAAAACTGCGAATATTTTCAAAAAAGTCACCTAAAAATGGATTTAACTTGAAAACGGTGCACTTTATCAAAATTTCACTAAAGTACTTTTTGATTGCAAATTTGATTTTACATCAAAAAATGAAGTTGAAAAATTTTTGCGACCAATTTTTCGATTTTTTGAAAAAATCAGTATTGATTCAAAAATTCATAACTCGCTCAAAGATTTTTTGCACAACCTGGAAATTTCTGAAAAGTTGGCATTTGATGTCCTCTAAAACATATCAAAAATTAAAAATAGTGTTTTTTTGCAAATCATGTTTTAGTGACAAAAAGTTAAATTAAAAATCGCCAAAACTTTTTTTAACGTGTATCTTTTTTTTCAGTGTAGTCCGTATCCATACCTACAACTTTGCCGAAGACACCAAATCGATCAAAAAATTCCTTCAAAAGATACAGATTTTTGAATTTTCATACATCATTTTTGTATGACCTGCTGCCAAATTTGTATGGAAAATTATATGGACAAAATAATGATGCAAAATGGCTTCTTTGGGCATACCGAAGGCACCAAAAAAGTTTCAGTCGGATTAAAAAATACAAAAAAAATCGAATGACCGAAATCTGGGAGAACTGCTCAATTGGGTCCTAAAATGAAGCTTAGATTGTTGATATTATTGTTTACAGCGATAAAGCTTATTTTTCTGAGTACAATGACCCTTTGTGCGACCACAAAGAGTTTAAAATGGATTTTTAAATCAATTTTGAAAAATTAACCTCGCGGTCTTTCTTGACAGAAAAGCTCCTACTTGACAGCTCGTTCCAAGGGGTCCATAGTTGATCCATCGAAAAAATGTTGTCTTGTCAAAAAAAAAATTTGCGTTAAAATGGAAAAAAGTGATCAGAAATGGTTTTTAATCGTGTTTTTTACCGTTGTACATAAAAATTGACATAGGGCTTTAGTACCCAATTGCGCTAATTTTCCAAATGCTTAATCCAAAAAATGGTATATAAACAAATAAGTTCTTACTTTTCCAATAAGGAGGTCCGTGATTTATGCACGAGCCCTCATAGGTTGTCACAATTTCAACGAAAAGTGGCAAAACTTTGGAAGGGTTCCATAAAGGAGGAGGGAGTTCAAATTGTATGACAAGCGGGATTTTTGATTGTTTTATTGGTATTAACAGCCTACCATATTTGATCAAAATCAAATCCTAATCATAAAAAATAGAAAAGGGAAAAAACGGTTGTAAAATTAAAAAAAAAACTAAAATCAACCCAACCATCCCACCGTTCCCACCGTTAATGCCGACAATTCCCACAACAAATTATCACATTATAAGCCTACTACTGAATGACGGTTCCTACAAAAAGCCCCAAAACGAATAAATTTATCCGCCACGTGTGTATGGTTATAATCAGCGTGAGCCACGCCAGTTCATAAAAGTGATTTAATAATCCTTTCTTTTCTGCCTTTTTTTCCCCCTTTCACGAATCGAAAATCGCCCAGCAACATTGAGCCGGCTGTGGGCTGTTCAGGCCAGACACTGCCGAAGCGCTACCGGCACTGATCGGCTTCTTCTACTGCTTCTTTATGATAGTGGTAGCACTGTTTATTCAGCATAGATGCTTATGAGCTCATGAACATTATTCGGCCACTCTTGGAAAGAGTTGCTTTGAAGACTAAACTTGATACTCACTTGAATTACTTTTGAATTAGTTAATTGAAACCGAAGATCTGGCAACACGGTTCCGCCAAACTGTCAAAAGGGTTTTAAATAACCCAAAACGTATTTAGTCTAGAATACTAGTCTATGTGGTTAAGCATCCCCTTTAACCAACTCGAACGCAAACGAAAAAACGAGTTTGAGCATCATTGTCCGATTAAGTAATATTGCTCTTTTCTTTCTGTGGTCGGATGTTCCATTTTTGAGACTAATGTACGAGGTGTGAGAACTCGTAATTGTGAAATTACAATTAATTGGGCTGTCGAGTGGCGTCGGTAGACGCGAACGAAAGTGAACGTTTTGTCGCGCCACAACGACTAATGGCGGAAATGACCGCCGGTGTGTGGTCCTATTGCTGCTGACCAGACGGAGTAACATTGATTCAATTTTCTTCATTTTGAAGCGATTTTCCTCATGCTGACGCAGCACCAGCACCTCAAAAGTTGGTGAAGGTAATCGAAAGTGCAACGTTTTTTTTTTTTGGGTCACCAAATCCAATCTCGGTTGAGAAGAGGACAACTTGCAGTGTGTCCACTGAACTGTAACGAGACTCCGCAACGACGATGATGGTGATGTCCTCGAACGTAAAAGTAACCGTTGGTCGACTTTCGGATCACTGGCGAGACGTTATGTAATCCCCAAATTGGCGTTCGATACTTTCAAGAAAATTGCCAAAGGCTCTGGGTGAAGTGAGATATCGAACGCAGCGTGTGCTTATCCGTGCCCTGGAGGTCGTTTGCACAAGTCACTTGCTGATGCTGCTGGATTCGGTAATTGAACCCAGCCGAGGCCGCCACAGTGATGTGTTGTTAGGGGGAAATGGGAGCAAGTCATGGAGCAAGATTTGATTGGTCCTTTAAATGTGGGTTATGATTTCTAGACAAGGGGCATTTCCGTATCATTGACAAGTTAAGAACTCGGTTTTGTTATAAAATTCTGCTAGCCAATTCCTGGCCTTTTCACTGAGGAAAGGCTATAAAATCATTCGAAAAATTAACTTCATAGAACCAGCTAGAATCACCTTACCAACACCAACACCTGAACTTTGTCTATCAAATGCTTACGATTAAATAAGCTATTTGCATCGTTTTCCATACAAAATAAGAGCTGTCCATACACAAGTGCTATGAAAGTTTTTCGAAAATCAGTTGATTGGGATTTTCGAATTTATTTGGTGTCTTCGGCCATGTTGTAAGTTATGATCAAGTTTGCCTAGAAAACACTACTGTCCAGACTCGATTATTCAAAGGCCTCGGAAAAATATCACTTCGTATAATCGAATCACAAAAAATGTTTTTTTTTTCGCTGGCTGGCTTTTGAATGTTGAGCTTGAATAAGACCCCAGACATGCTCTAAAGTGATTAGAATTTTAAAATTAAAATGGTGTAATGAAATATGAAAAAATGTACTTGGTATGCTCATACAAAACTTCAGATAATCGAACTTCGGATAATCGAGGCTTCGGATAATTGAGTCTGCAACATTTTGGCTATATAGAATTACGGAGAAATTGTTGGACAAGCCAATATAAAAAAAAATACTTTTCGAAAGTTCGACAATACACTCTGAAAAATAATTTAACCCTTTCAGGCCTGAATTTTTCTGAGCTGTGTTAATCTACAATTTTAGTATCAGTAGTTAAATTTTTCCATTGGTAAACAGAAACAGGCAAAAAAAGATACATTTCAATATTGGACGTTCTGGGTCCTCCAAAGTGTCCTGGAATACAGATCATGGAATCTACCGCCGTAACAACACGATTCTACCAAGTTTACGATTATGGTTCATATTCAGTGATGTCCCTGGGACCTTTTGGCAACACTCTGAGCTATGTGTATCATTTTTGGGATTTTCTGGGTCCTCCAAAGTGTGCTGGAATACAGATCATGGAATCTACCGCCGTAACAACACGATTCTACCAAGTTTACGATTATGGTTCATATTCAGTGATGTCCCTGGGACCCTTTGGCAACACTCTGAGCTATGTGGATCACTTTTGGGATGTTCGGGGTCCTCCAAAGTGTCCTGGAATACTGATCTTGGAGTCTACAGCCGTAACAACACGATTCTACCAAGTTTACGATTATGGTTCATATTCAGTGATGTCCCTGGGACCCTTTGGCAACACTCTGAGCTATGTGGATCACTTTTGGGATGTTCTGGGTCCTCCAAAGTGTCCTGGAATACTGATCTTGGAGTCTACAGCCGTAACAACACGATTCTACCAAGTTTACGATTATGGTTCATATTCAGTGATGTCCCTGGGACCTTTTGGCAACACTCTGAGCTATGTGTATCACTTTTGGGATGTTCTGGGTCCTCCAAAGTGTGCTGGAATACAGATCATGGAATCTACCGCCGTAACAACACGATTCTACCAAGTTTACGATTATGGTTCATATTCAGTGATGTCCCTGGGACCCTTTGGCAACACTCTGAGCTATGTGGATCACTTTTGGGATGTTCTGGGTCCTCCAAAGTGTCCTGGAATACTGATCTTGGAGTCTACAGCCGTAACAACACGATTCTACCAAGTTTACGATTATGGTTCATATTCAGTGATGTCCCTGGGACCCTTTGGCAACACTCTGAGCTATGTGGATCACTTTTGGGATGTTCTGGGTCCTCCAAAGTGTCCTGGAATACTGATCTTGGAGTCTACAGCCGTAACAACACGATTCTACCAAGTTTACGATTATGGTTCATATTCAGTGATGTCCCTGGGACCTTTTGGCAACACTCTGAGCTATGTGTATCACTTTTGGGATGTTCTGGGTCCTCCAAAGTGTGCTGGAATACAGATCATGGAATCTACCGCCGTAACAACACGATTCTACCAAGTTTACGATTATGGTTCATATTCAGTGATGTCCCTGGGACCCTTTGGCAACACTCTGAGCTATGTGGATCACTTTTGGGATGTTCTGGGTCCTCCAAAGTGTCCTGGAATACTGATCTTGGAGTCTACAGCCGTAACAACACGATTCTACCAAGTTTACGATTATGGTTCATATTCAGTGATGTCCCTGGGACCCTTTGGCAACACTCTGAGCTATGTGTATCACTTTTGGGATGTTCGTGGTCCTCCAAAGTGTCCTGGAATACAGATCATGGAATCTACCGCCGTAACAACACGATTCTACCAAGTGATACACATAGCTCATAGTGTTTCCAAAGGGTCCCAGGGACGTCACCGAATATGAACCATAATCGGAAATTTGATAGAATCGTGTTGTTACGGTGGTAGATTCCAAGATCTGTATTCCAGGACACTTTGGAGGACCTAGATCATCCCAAAAGAGATCTAAAGGGATCGAAGTGGTGCCAAACGGTCGTGGGGATGTGACTGGTAATAACTAAACTTCATTTGCCTAGAAAAATCGTTGTAAGCCTGAATTTTATTCAAAATTTTTTGAAGTTTCCAAATTTCAGGTTTTCAGGATGTTCTAGGTTGCCAAAAAGGCCATTTTTCAAACATTTTTCCTAGGTAGAGAAACTCATAAATTACAACTTTGCCGAACAATGTTATATGTTTTGAGCACTGTGTGATTTTATACAACCTATGGGTAAAAATGTAATTGGCAATTGTTAAACAAAATATAAAGGTGGTCCGTTTTCGACTTTTAAGATTTTTTTTTTTCTATCGGGCCAATGCAATTTTTTGCAAGTATTTGTTCCCCCTCTCCCCTCTCCCTTTTTAAAAAAATCCCCAAAAAATCAGAGATACAAAAAAAGGCCGAAAAATAAAACTTTTTTTTCTGAAGTTGTACGTTTGGTTGAAAACTGTTTAAAATACATTGCATAACGGTTTTTTTTTTATTATGAATCAAACAGGGTTTTTTTTCTTGATTTATTTTTAGCAAATTTTGAATTTTGGGACAACAGATCGGAAAAAGACGTAAAACATCGGGAAAAAAATAAGATATTTTTTTTAATTCAATAATATTATATTTAGTATAACTGTAATACAGTGCCATCCAGTTTATGGCAACACCCGATTTTGGCAACATCTAAATTACCTTGATGATATTTCAAAAAAATCATCTATTTCGTTCATTGCGTGATTTATGAATATTCCCTTAAACCACATACGGCATCATGAAGAGTTAACAGCACACAGCTAAAAAAGTAGTAATCCAGCTGCGTGTAAAAGGCCTGGGTGTAAAATAAATATTGTATTATTTTATGCAATTTTATGTGATTTTACACCCTGAAATATGTAGCCCATCAGTATGGGAAACCTACTTGACCGAAATGTCAAGCTCATATATGCGTTTATCCTTACAGCTTTTCATCGGTCTGATGGCCGATTGGGCTAAGGCGCCAGTCCTTACTGTTGGTGCTGGGTTTGAATCCCGTCGGATGCAACTTTTTTTTTGTGTTTGCAAAAATTGTACATGCAGTGTGTAATATTAAGTGTTTATTTTGACGAAGGTGATGTGCATGCTTTTGCATGCGATTTTACCATCGGATTTTTTGCTATGCACTAGCGTGCCCAGCTCTTTGAGGAAGGTGGGGTAATAATATGGACGTTTTGAAAAATACGTCATTTGTGGACACCCCCTGACCAAATTTAGAAACAAATTTCTGAGGATGGTGGGGAAGTTGCCCCATGTTGCCCCACCTTGTGCACGCTAGTGGTTAACAGTGTTCATTCATGGTTCTCACACAAATATTAGTAGTTTTTTTTTTTCTTTAAAAACACTTCTTAAGATTTTCCGATTTTGCAACATAACAATCACGTCGTGTCGGCAAAAACGGGATGACATTGTAATGTTGGGCTTGAAATGTTTATTATTATGTTTTTTTTTTTGTTGTTTTACCTAGGTTGTCGCTAAAATACGAAGGTTATCATAATTCATTTTAACGAATTGCTTCCAGTTTTGGGTCAGTTAGTTGTCTTTATTAACTTTTTTTTTTTTGGTATGTTAAGTTGAATTTCCCAAGAAATTCGATAATTATATTTTCAGACATAAGCTCTTGTGTCCGGTGTCTACTAAACCATAACCATATAAATTGGTGCACAACTTGTTGTTTAGTAGCATGATGTCAATAAAAACTCTTTTGCCTTCCTCACTGAGTTATGGCTATATCCTGCTAGAAAAATGAACTTTTTATTAAAAGCTCGAAGACCCACCTTCATGTATATATATCACTTCGGATAATCGAAACTTCGGATAATCGAATCACGATTTTTTTTTCGTTGTCTAATTTTTGATTGTCGAGCTTAGGTATGACCCCTAAACTACGCTAAAATGATTTAGAATTTTTAAATCCAAGATGGCGGCCAAAATGGCGGTGATGCAATATTGAAAAAATGCATTTTATTTTTTAATAGGCAATCAACAACTCAAATTTGACTAAAATGGGGTCGTAGAACTCAAATGTTATGTTTAAAACAAGAAAATGAAAAAAAAACATCATCCAACCCATCGTTGGTTAGGTAATTGAAAGACCTTTACAATGAGTCCAAAACATCGAAGATCTGGCAACCCTGCCTCGAATTATGACCACTTAAGTGATATTATAAAAGGAAGATGAAATTTGTGTCTAAACCCTCCATATTACTCATTGTTTGGTAAAGAGAACCACATTAAGTTAGTTTTTTTAAATTTATTTCAAAACAAATTACCCATAATTAAATTGACTATTAAAAAAGTCATTTAAAATATTGGAAAAAATACAAAGTCTTCAATGCTAGTCTATGATTCACCTAACAAAGAGAAATGTATCGATAGTGCACATCACCCATCGTAAATGCGCTGGCGTTCAAGCTTGACGACTTTGCAATTTTGGCATAAAGGGGGAGGGGGGGGGGGTGGGGTTTGAAAATACACGTTTTGTTTGGCTGACCGTTCTGAGCATTGTCCCGAAGTTTGGTTGAAATTGGTTGCCGAAGTCGCGAGTTATAATTGAAAATGTTTACGGTATTCGGACCTGTGCGCGTGTCAAACGCGTTCTGACCTGAAATCCCTTTCGGCAGTTGTCGCACTTACATCAATTTTCAGAGTGTGTCAAGATAGCACGACAAGATTGAAACGTTTTCATATGAAAAGTGACAACTATGCACGGAGTTTTTTCGGTTTTATTAAATATCTCAGGATTGAAATCGAATTTTGGGGATCTGTGAAGGTCAAAAGGTGAGGCGTTCTTAACTCAATTGGGCCCAAAATGCACGTGCGACAAGTTAGCACGACAGCGACGAAATGGTGATAATCTAGAATAAAATGAATACAATTAAAAAAAGCTTATGTTTTGGTACTGCAGTCCTGGACCTGATGCAAGGTCTAAATTTAAACTAATTTAACAACAAATTGAAAATGAAAAAAAAGTTGACAAGTTAAGTAAACAGCAAAGTTTGTTTTATTTTTTTTACTCAAGTTACACCAACACCCCAACTAACTAGCCAACTCATTCTGCTACAGTTTTACAATCTGGCCGCGGCGGATCAACCTGTTGATGGTTGCTTCTTCATTTGCTGCGGCTGCCGAGGCAGATATTATCCAACTTCTTGAAGAAATACGCGGCGGCGATGGTGGCGTTGGATAATCCGAACCTGAGAGCCTTTGCCAGAGGCTCGTCGTTTTTTGTTTTGTTTTTGATGGTTACGGTAGACCCCCGGCACGCACCGGCCGTCTATTGCGACGACCATCACCAACTATGCTCAGTGATGGGTATCGTGCTGCGGATGGGTCTAATTTATAGAAAAAAAATCGAAAAACTACATGTGCGTTGGCAGCAGGTGGCAACACTGGCACTGCTCGAGGATATGCCGGTAATCGGTTAAAATAGATCAAATTAAGTGGGTATTTGTTTTACCGCAAATCGTTAAATGCTTTGCGGCGGTTGGTTAAGCTGGTTGATCCAATCGGGGGAACTAATAATATGAAACGATTCAGATAAATTTTTATTAAGGAAGTTTCCTTGGCAGTTATTTGAGATCACTTTGGTGCAAAATTGTAAGGATTTTAAAAATTGATATTGCTATCAGAAATAAGTTGAAGTTCATCGTTTACCTTTTGGTTTTGAACTTCTTTGAAATAAAAAAAAATTGAACATTCAAACTTTTTTTAAGATAACACTTCAACGGAGGAAGATGTTGTTATCTACTTCCAATGAAATCAGTTTTGAGGCTGGTTCCAATAAATTTTAGGGTCATTCACTAATCACGTGGAAGCTTTTTTTGTTAATTCTTTCATTTCGTCTTAACGGCGCTTTGGAAATTTGTGTCAAACAAAGCTTGGAAAGTTAGCTGTGTCACTTTAAAAATCTTTTTTTTTTATTTTATTTTTTTAATTCAACGAGGCTTTGCCCAAATGGATAAGTACGATAAGTGCTGGAAAAATCGAGTTTTGCTATGAGTTGATTCTGCACTTCTGGGTATTAAATGAAAAATATAAAATTGTTGATGGATGACTTATTTAAAAAAAAATATCCAAATACGAAATGTTTCCGCTGCACAGATATTTCAAACAAACTGGCAGAAAACCTCACCAAAGCTACCTCCGACACCCAAGAACTCCACAAGAACCGCACCGGTAGCAGAGACTTCAACGAAGCGGAAAATCGCGCGACGAACCTCTCCCCCATCGGAATGTCCACAACAGTTTAGTTGATTAATGGACCCTGTCACGCGCATCGCAACCAAGGAAGGGACAATTCAATTCAGCGGCTCGACCTCGATCGTACCTTCGATTGATCGCCACAAACCTTCATGGCCACTGGCCTTGAACGACCCTGGGCCCGTGCGCATAAGCCACTTAGCCGCCGCCGAGTTGGTCGCCGATTGGTTTTGCGGGGTTTTTAATTGGATATTGGCCGGTGTCAAAATTGGATTAGCCTCAAACGACTTTGATGGCTTGGGAGCTAGTTCTTAGACGCCGACTACGACGACGACGACAGCAAAGGTGAATAAACTATAAAACCGAACCATGGTTGACCGCGGATTTCGCCGAGACAGGTGAAGGGATTTGGGCAGCTTATGCGGTTTTGCGCGGCCTGGGTAGACCAATATTCTTTTTTTTTTTTTTTTGCTGAAGAGCTTTGGCGAAAATGACCTCAACGAATTGAAGTTTTGCATTTTGGCATGTTTGCAGTTGAACTTGGAGACTCTGTTTTTTTTTTTTACTTCACTACTCGCTGCTGGTCAAAACGAGTTCTGCTTGGGTGCAGTTTTGCATTTTTGCTGATCTGTCCATGCGGTATTGAAGGTAGATTTTGATCGTTGATCTACAAGTTCACATGTGCCGCATGGTGTGTTCTTCGAGAGGGACCGGAGGAATTTCGTCAGCTTAGCTTTGGAAGGTTTTTCAGCGAGGGTTTTCGATCAACCTTGCAGCATGATTGAGTTGGAACTTTGATGGGTTTGTCGTATGTGGGTCATTTTAGACGAGCTTTTATTGAGGCAGGATGTAGCAGTTTCGAAGTAGTTTTAAGGCAGTTATTAGACAAAAAACGATTGTTTTCTATATTGAATATGTTTGTATGCTTCGAATATTTATTTATGAAACTTTTATGAAACATCATTTTAACACGCTCACGATCAATATTGAATTATTTTAAAAACCATATATCTTGTAATAGTTTCTAACAAGTTCCTTATTTTAAAAACGTTACTAAATCCACCGTAAGGTGGTTGGTGCCTTCCTCACATTCGTATATTGAATACATTTAGTAAAAATATCATCATTCCCCTTTAACAAGTTTAACACGTTTAGCTTTATCAATCACTTTTTTTAAATAGATTGTCAGATCAATCTTTTGGGCTTGTTGGAAATGTCTTTCAAATATCTTTTGTCTTTTGATTACCTATCCAACGATGGGTCACATGATAGTTCCGAACAACGTATTCATCAAACTATCTGAGTTCCGGCCTCCAAAAGGTGAATAAAAAACACTTAAGTGCTTATAACTTTTATTAGGGTTGTCAGATCTTCAATGTTTCGGGCTGGTTGGAAAGGTTTTTTGATTACCCATCCAACGATAGGTTGCATGCAAGATCCGGACAACGTTTACATCAAATTATGTGAGATCCGGCCTCCAAAATGTGTTCAAATAACACTTAAGTGCTTATAACTTTTGATAGGGTTGTCAGATCTTTAATGCTTTGGACCCGTTGGAAAGGTCTTTCAAATACGGGAGCGTTCTTTTATTACGTAACGCAAAATTTTGGGTTTTTGACCCGCCTATTGTAACAAATCGTAACAGATGAGCGATCCCCCCTACCCCCTGTAACACGTAACTCAAGGTCTTTTTGCAATTTTGTATGAGTGCTTATATGAAAAATTTTCGCTATGTAACAGAATTTTTCATCACTCCCCCCTTCCGCCAATTTCCGTAACATTTCGTAACAGACTCCGACACTCCGACTCTGAGATTTCGGTCATTCGATTTTTTTTTTGTATTTTTTAATCCGGCTGAAACTTTTTTGGTGCCTTCGGTATGCCCAAAGAAGCCATTTTGCATCATTAGTTCGTTCATATAATTTTCCATACAAATTTGGCAGCTGTCCATACAAAAATGATGCATAAAAATGAAAAAATCTGTATCTTTTGAAGGAATTTTTTGATCGATTTGGTGTCTTCGGATAATTTGTAGGTATGGATATGGACTACACTGAAAAAAAATGATACACGGTGAAAAAAATTGGAGGTTTTTAATTTCACTTTTTGTCACTAAAACTTGATTTGCAAAAAAACACCATTTTTAATTTTTTGATATGTTTTAGAGGACATCAAATGCCAACATTTCAGAAATTTCCAGAATGGGCAAAAAATCTTTAACCGAGTTATGATTTTTTGAATCAATACAGATTTTTTCAAAAAATCGAAATATTGGTCGCAAAAATTTTTCAACTTCATTTTTCGATGTAAAATCGAATTTGCAATCAAAAAATTCTTTAGTGAAATTTTGATAAAGTGCACCGTTTTCAAGTTGTAGCCATTTTTAGGTAACTTTTTTGAAAATAGTCGCAGTTTTTCATTTTTTAAAATTAGTGACCATGTTTGCCCACCTTCGAAAAAAATATTTGAAAAGCTGAGAAAATTCTCTATATTTTGCTATTTTGAACTTTGTTGATACGACCCTTAGTTGCTGAGATATTGCCATGCAAAGGTTAAAAAACAGGAAAATTGATGTTTTCTAAGTCTCAACCAAACAACCCACCATTTTCTAATGTCGATATCTCAGCAACTAATGGTCCGATTTACAATGTTAAAATATGAAACATTCGTGAATTTTTCAATCTTTTCGAAAAAAATATTTTCAAAATTTTGTAAACCAAAACTAACATTTTAAAAGAGCGTAATATTGAATGTTAGGCCCTGTTGAAATGTTAGTCTTGATTTTAAATTTTTGAAAATATTTTTTTCGAAAAGATCGGAAAATTTCACGAATGTTTCATATTTTAACATTTTAAATCGGACTATTAGTTGCTGAAATAACGACATTAGAAAATTAAAAATTACCAATTTTTTTTACCGTGTATCATTTTTTTTCAGTGTAGTCCATATCCATACCTACAACTTTGCCGAAGACACCAAATCGATCAAAAAATTCCTTCAAAAGATACAGATTTTTGAATTTTCACATATCATTTTTGTATGGACAGCTGCCAAATTTGTATGGAAAATCATATGAACGAACTAATGATGCAAAATGGCTTCTTTGGGCATACCGAAGGCACCAAAAAAGTTTCTGCCGGATTAAAAAATACAAAAATTTAAATTAAAGAAACAGACTTTTGCTCAGAATTTGATTATGAGTCGATATGGATACGTGAAGGTGAGTCTATGACGTCAAATTAAGAAGTCCATTTTTCTGAGTGATTTTATAGCCTTTCCTTAGTAAGGTGAAAAATGCAAAAGCACTTTAAAGAAAACGTCGTTTTTGTTTTTTTCAATTTCGCTATAAACCGCTATAAAACCTATCAGCCAAAACCAACATTAAAACCACTTAGTCGTAACAACCTCCCCAGAACCCCGATAAACCCCTCTTAAAACCCAAAAGGACCTCCGCAAAAGGTTGTTACGACCTTTTAACAAAACCTTCATAGGAGTTCAAGGCTTTACAATTGAATCCTAACAACCTCCTCAAAGCCTTAATAAAACCTTGGTTAAAACCTAGCCAGGAGTTATGGAAAATGACATTTCATACGTCTTCAAACGTCTTATGCCAAACAGGGTTTAATCTAGCACAAAATAAGCCTTCGTCTTGCCAAATGATAAAATGGAGATGGTTTCCAAAATTGGCGATGATGAAAGAAAATATATTGGAGGTCAATCACATTCAATCAGACCACGCGTTTAACACCATATTTATGCATTGCTGTTTGGCCGCGATAAATGCTTTTTTAGGAACTTATGGTTTTAAGTAAGCTTTTTGCATGCCTATTGGCAATTGACACACCGATAGAAATACCACAGACAAACAGACGTGACTCTCCATACAAATTATTATTGAAATCCATCGTCCTTCATCAAACCACCAAATCACGGTGACGTCAGCGCTGCCTGGTGAGCTGATGCCGAAGCGTAGCCCAAACATACCAATACAAACCCTTCACTGTCATGTGTCATGTCAATGTATGCGTGAGACAATCAAGCCATAACGATTGTAAACATAATCAGCTGATCGAAATAATTTTGTTGTTGCTGATCGTCAGTACCCGATGAAAAACATAAAAATCAACTCCGATGGCCGAAGATGACGGTGGGTCGGTTCCACGGTTGGTTCCGTTTCCAATGGCAGAACTTCATGTGCCAAATCATGCGGCAGCATCAGCAACGACGCACCACAACCGCAACGACAGAGACTAAAAAACTGGTCCTCCCGTTGCTTCCAAGTTCTGTCGAAGATTCCTCCTCCACCGAAATCTCGATACCCCTGGTCACGAAAACACCAGTAGTGACCGCTGAAATAGAAAAAATCCAATTCAAATCTTTGTTTGGAAGCATCCGCGGGGAACGTGTCCACGGAGCAGTTAAGTTGCGCCAAACAACAAAAGCAAAAAGTCGCAAAGATTCCAAAAAACGCTACCACAAAATCATACATCGAAACAGAATCAAAGAAACTCAACTGTAGAAGAAGATTGAGTGGCGCCCACGATCGACGCAACATCGCCAAAAGGACGACCAGAAGCAGCAATCTGAGCAGCAGTCCACGAAGGATAAGCATCAGGTTGCTCCGAAGGAGATGACCAGATGACTCCACCATAGGATCCGCCTTCCTCCGCAGTATCGGGCGCCTCAGCAGCAGCCTCAACATCGGCGGGCTGTTGAGGAGTCCTCCCGGGTTAATAGTGGGGCAAAAGGTATGTCCTCGTTAGTCAGCCGCTCATATGACCCTGACCAAGACTGCCCCAATCTTGTCCAGCAAAGCCCTGATTGTGGATCATCGTTATAATTCGTTGAATCGTTGAATTCCATCATAATTGTTTTGTTTTAATTTGCTGCCTCACACGTGCTCAAGCTCAACTTAAAAACACACATCACACACACTAAGAAAAGACGGGCGAGCTGTCACGACAGCAGCGACATCAGCGCCGGGTGAGTGGATGCCGAAACAAAATTGCATTTGAAATAACCGTTTTAGAAGGACGATGGTTCGGCACTCGAGTGTCCCGTCTGTTTGTCTGTGGAAATACTGTAAGCAAATCCGGTAACTCCGTAGTAACAGTTTTATAGGTCGAATCTGCGTTTGTAAACAAGCACGCAGAAAAATATGTTGTAGAATCAGCCTGTAAGAGGTTTGATTCAACAAAATTTTTGTTGAATATAATCAACGCCGATTTTGCGTCGAAACAAACCTTGATTTTCTTAATTCTACAAAAATCTTTTGTTGTTTTGAAAAAGTTGCTTTGACGTTTAGCGTTGATTCAACAAAAATCTTGATTTTCAAATCAACAAAACGTTTTGTTGATTCAAATATGCCTTTTTTTTCTGCGTGAGCAGTCAAGTAAGAGGGGGATAGACAAAATCGATTTTGAACAACAATGTCATCGATTTTGAAAGCATTTGCAGCGAAATCGAGAAAAATGTTGACGATTTTGGAAACATTTCCATGTTGTCGAATTCAATAACACAGAGTTACCGGATTTGCTTACAGTATTTCTAGACTTGGTTTTGAAAAAGCATGCTTTAAAACCGTTTGACATCGCATTCGGATTTTCAAGACTCTCTTAAAACTTTTTCAAAACCTTAGCCATATGGCTTTTATTGTCACCAGGTTTTATGTCCGAGGCATAAAACCTTCTTAGAACCTTGAAATCAGCCCATGCTTGTTGGTTTTTGTGAATGCCGATATAAAACTAATAAGCAATCAAGATGCTACAATAAAACCTCACTGCCAGGAAATTGCCTTTTAATGAATTGTGGGATGTTATTGTGCCTCGAACAATTTTGGAACACCTGGATTTAAGTGACATTTTCAATAAAAAAAAATAAGACCATTCATAAAGCGTTACTAAGCTAGAGTTTCGTTGGTTTCAGTGAGTGAAGTCACTATTTTTAATAAAATATGTACTCCTGGAGAAAACCAAAGTTTGTGAACATTTGTACACACAAAGAAAAAATACTCTAAATTTAAAAAGATCGTTCGTTGGATTAAAAGTTTGCGTTGGTGAATATTCGTAGAAAGTTCAAACTTTTCAATTTAAAAGTTGGAAAGTTTTTGATACTACCATGCATTTATGGAACAAAATCGTTGTATTGGTAAAAGTATTTTACTTTTAATTGGAAAAGAAACCTTTTATGGCAAGAATACACAACATTTAGCACTACAGGGATAATTTCAGAAAAATGTGCTTGGTTTTTTACATTTATTTAAAAAAAAATTAAACAGTATGTTAGAAAAACACTTTTTTTTGTATTTAACGCTTCTCCACTAGCTTCTGCTTCATACGGTACGCCACCGGTCACTTCCGAATACCCCAGGCTGGACGGTTCCGGATGGAGGCTTCGACGCGCGACAGCAGTGTAACACGATGGTCACGTTTCCGGCCTCAATCAGGACAGTCTTGGAGGAGTTGGCCATTGATTCGGGAAGGGTGGTCGACGTTTCCCGGCTGGAAAGTAAAGTGCCTGAACGGGGAGTTCCCGATCCTGGAAGCGCATCCGGAACATGGAGTTGATGAGGCCCTCGGAACGGAGTTCGATTTTGAGCACGTAATCCTACTTCGAGAATGACACAGATTTTTTTTGGCTCACTGTCCAGATTCATTCGGCTGAAGCTGCGCCGTCGCGACGTGAGTGTTTGTGGGCGGGAAGTTGCTAAAAGAGATGGAAAGTAAGTGAAGTTGGCTAGCCACTGCACACATTCTCAATACTCACCGGTGCTGTAAACCGCCGGCACCGAGTGCAACATCTGCGCTGACCACCTCCGATTATGTAGCTTTTCGTCGTCCTCCTCTTCGTCGGAGGCCCATCGTGAAAATAAACTTTCGCGTACTTGTCCAAAAACCGGAAGTTAATCTTCTTCAACGCAATCTCGTTGTTCACGCAACGCTTCGGCAGCGCCATCTCCTCGATGATCTCGCCCCAGTCCTCACGCGAATTGACCTTCAACCACCAATCCCGGGCCACCACCACCCAATACAACCGGTGCGAATCCACATTCCTACCTCCCATCCTAAAAAAACAAACAAAATCAATAACAAGCCCCACAAAACACCCAAGCTTTCTTCTTACCCATTCCGGTCGTGGAACAGCTGCAGTTCCTGCAGGAAGCTCGTCATTTTCGAGCACTCGACCTCGTCCCGCTCCTGCACCACCCTCCTTCGAAGGCGTTCCGCTGCTGCTGTTTGGCTCACGAAGGTTTCCGCGTCCGAGTCCTGGCTGCTACCGCGGCCGGCTTTGCTTTGCGTCCTAGACTCACCAGCACCACCGGACCCACTAAAGTGTTTGTTTACATTTGCGACTTAGGCGTACACGGTTACACGAGAACGTCAAAATGAAAGAAATTATACAGTCGAATTAAAAGTAAAAACTTTTAAATCAGTGAGCAATGAGATTTTCAAAAACTGTAGCAGTAAAAGTTTTCATTTTCAAAACAAGAAAAAAACTTTTAATGTAGCAAATTTTAACAACTTTTTAATTCAAAAGTAAGTTACTTTTGTCATTACTGTAATATTTTTTTGCGTGTAAGAATGTATTTCTTCAAACACTTTATATTAAACGTAAAAATGTAAAATTCGGTCGATACATCATTCGGTAGATCACAAGAAAAGCTTTAACATAAAGGTAAAAACAAATCATTACGTTTAAATATCGATTTTCCATGATTTTTTGAACATTGGCCGATCTGTAAACTGTTCCGAATAAGTGGGATGACTGTATTTTGAGACTGAGATATTTACAGCATAACATAAAATTTCATTGGCAATACTGCTGGATTTTTTATCCAGGTCTTAAAAAAAAAATTAAACGGAATATTTAAATTCATTTTTCTGAAGACAAAAACATTATTTTTAAAATTTTGCAAATGCGTTTCCATCACCGAACTGTGCCAATGTGTGTGTGAAATTGTTCCATTCATACCACTTTTCACACCTGAAATAGCGATGAAAATTGAGTTAACTCAATTTGCTCCCACAATCATCTCGTTATGCACATTTATCGCGTGCCACGGTGACTTGCAAAAACTAGCCAATAAAAGAAAACCAGCTTCAGCTAGTGAAAATCATTTCCCGTTCCCCGAGGGGGGAAGGGGTGGAGCCTTTCACGTAAACAAATCAAACTAGCAGGGGTCCGTCCATTACCACCTCCCTCCCTCCCGCCTTACCCAAAACGCCCTGAAAGTGACGATGACTTGCTGAATTGCTGTTTTATTTCTGCAAACTGACCACACACTCTTTTCGGACAGACTTTCCTCTTTCTCCGGGCAAACCCCCTTGCTCCTCATCAACAGGCCATAACGAACTGGTTTAAATGGACGTAAATATCTGCACTTCATGCATCTAGTGATGGCATAGATTGTCAGACTTGAAAAACCCGCTGTAAAAAAGATAGTTGATGTTTATTTTAAGCTTCACATACACAGTTTCCACTGAGAGTGTTATTGTTTGGGCGAAATTGACCCAAAACTGACGTTTGTTTCAAACTGCATCAAGTTTAGTTTTGAAAATATCTGAGCAATTTTGAGTGACAGTGTAGAAGCTTGAATCCTGTACTATGAGCATCCTTTACTTAGGTTTGCATGTTTTCAAAGATACTTGTTTGTAGTTTCGCATCACATTGTCTGTGAAACGAGTCCGAAAAGGCCATTGAACCAGCGCCACCTTTTGCCAGTGGCGTACGCCAAATGTCACGCGATATCAAACAGTCAGCGTTACAAATTGGGTTCGGGCCTGGTGAATCCCGCTTCTATTGGCTCTCAATTGCAAAATTTGAAAGTGATTACGTAAAGTTTCGGCGATGCACGTCCATATCGACTGCAAAGGTTTCAAGCTTCTTTTTTTTTGTTTGTTGCATTTTTCTGGTAAGACTACTGGGGCACAAAACAGTCCGCTAATCCGGCTTGCCGCTGCGGCTAGACGGGCTAACGAGCCTAACCAAGCGTTACGACCACTACCGATCGGTTTGAGGCAGGACTTTAAACTTTGGATGGTCGGATGTTGAGAGATTAGTGAGTAGGTCTGTTTGGGCCAGTGCAAAAGATACGGTGCAAAATGGTTTAAGCTTAGAAACGGGTATGTTTACGTCAGCGTGTGAATCATAACAGTGAGTTGTCATTATTTAAAGAGCAAAACATAGAAATTGTCAAATACTGATTAAAAACTATACAAATTCTAGTTTTCTGCTCTCAAAATTGGTCTAAACTAAATCTACCCAAAAATGAATAATGCTGGTGATAATTCTATGTTTATTTTGACAGCGTATTGTTTACCACAATTTTCGTTAAAGTGTACAATCATATCCTCGCCACCTAGTTGATTGGCGTTTAATCCAATGGTTTTGTAAACAAATTGCAAACACACTCGCCGCATCGCAGCAATCCGATTCATGTTTTGTCCAAAGTGATGTAAGTTTGCGCAATGTGTTTGCACTTGGAAAGGTGTATGCGGTGGTTGTCTTCACAAAGTGTTGATTAACTGATTCAACCATTTCGCGATACTGTGAAACTCCGTTGGCTTGACACCGGTTTGTTCATAAACAAATCGACGCTTTTATCGGCGTGCTTTATTTGACATTTGTCATAGAAGATTTGCGTTACCTCAATGTTGATTTACATTGAACCGCTTTGGCCGAAGACACAGCCAAGATCTATCAACATTGAGGTTTACGTTTACGTTAAACATTCACTCGCAAACTGTCAAATCCTACACGCTCACTAAATCTTGAGCAATTTTTAACTTAACACTAATCAAAAGTGTAAAACCAACAGAGTTAAACTGTAATCGTGTGTATGGTTTTGGATTTAAAAGCCTTTTTACCTCACCAAATTTTTGAGGAAATTCTCGACTAATGATGAGTATAAACTAAGCGATTATTGGCAATCGCAATATCTACTCATTTACAAATTTGCCTAATGGACTCCGTTAGCGGAGTGACTTGCAATAGCTAACGATTTTGAAGGTTTCGATGGGAGCTAATTGAGGAGTGGGGCAAAACACACAGCTGGACGGAAAAGTTCGGAGATTTTAGATAGTTTTCATTCAGTGATGAGTTGGTGGATTTGTTTACTTTTGAGTTTTGTTAATTTGAAAATCGAATCAAAACAAATAGTTGACAGCATTTAAATTAAATTTTGAACAACATTCGTGGTCAAAGAAATTTATTCGATAAAGGTGTGGCAAAATTTAATGACAAATCCATTTTTGA
Organism: Culex pipiens pallens; assembly: GCF_016801865.2. Classification (NCBI taxonomy): domain Eukaryota; kingdom Metazoa; phylum Arthropoda; class Insecta; order Diptera; family Culicidae; genus Culex; species Culex pipiens. Next base: position 104,188,944 of record NC_068937.1, on the reverse strand, counting down.
CATCCATCTTGAAGTTGACAGCAAACGATTTACCGACACAAATTATCACATGTCCTCTATATCAACTAGTATGACACATGTCAAACAATTCCTTTTATCAAATCCCGACTATGAAAATACATTCAACTTTCTCAAAAATCTCCCTCGCGGCTCAACCTTGAAGTTTCAATAGCTGCCAATTCGCCAAACCAAGCCTCCCCAAAATTGATTGTTTCCACTTTGATGCGAAATCAACAAAAAAGGCAAACAAATCCATGCCAACTGTCACCCAAAAAGCACTGCGCCGGCCCACCTGCTGCGTCAAAACGTGACATTCGAAGCATATTTTGGCTCCATGTGGAGCACTTGAAGCAAAACAAACAGAGCACATGATGTGTCCAAAAAGGGGGGTGCACCTTTTATAGGGTAGGCCACCTAATGTCCCCCCTTCGCCAAACAACCCCGCAGAAAGCCGTGCGTGATTCTGTTTACGTTTTTTGTTATGCTTTGTTTTCCCCACTGACAGCGGTGGCGGTGTGTATAATAAATGGTGCAAGCTCTCCATTAGCAACGCGCGGTCGTATTGTGGCTTGCACTGGAAATATGAATTAAGAGCGCGTGACAGGTCCAGCTCAACAGGCAGGCACCAACAACAACAAAAACAACAACAAGGGGGGCCTTTGAGGTTAGGTTAGGGTGCTCGGCGAAAGGACTCTGATGGATCGATTTGGGAAGGTTAGTACTGGTACCAAGGTGGAGAAGTTTTCACTTTTTAAGGTGCAGGATCCTGAGAATTTACTTTCACGATTATCCATTTTTATTCAGTTTTTGACAAAACGGGACTTACTCAGAAATGGGTAGAAGGGGTACCTGTCAGAGTGAGGTTTTTTTTTCTTAAATCTGAGTCAATTTTACCCAGGCTGCATAGAATTCTTAGTGAAATTTTAATAAATGAGACATTTTCATTACATTCTAATTACGAAATGTGTTTTGTTTTGAAAAACAACAGTCAGATTTGGGTAAATTCAACTCAAATCTGTGTTAGTTTTAATGAGTTTTTATCGAATTCAGTGTAAACCTCTCCTAAATATGACGTTTGCATCATTACTCAGAAGAAATCGGAGTAATTTTCGATAACCGTTTACTTTGACAATCAGAAGCATTTGAAATTTAGATTTTACTTACTCTATTTTTTTTTCGTAGCGCGTCAAAAAAACCCCTAACTGTTTCGAAAGATGATCTTAATCCGTTAGCACTATAAACTCTATCGCTCAACATGCTCATTTTACGAAGGGGGTCTTTAATTAAGCAACAGCAGGGCATTAAAGCCCCCCCCCCCCCTAAATTATTGTTTTCAATTTCTTTCATAGACTGTCGGCACCACCGCCGCCGCCGACAATTTGGTAGCAAAGTGCACTACTTTCCGTCCAAGTGCTCTCTTTAAAGAGCATTTTTCCCACCTCTACCAAAAGAGCTTTGGTGGTACGCCGTCGGAACGTGCCACAGGTAATTCTACACCCGTAATTTGCAATTACACGATTACAGAGCTAATTTTCACACCTGTTGCAGTTTCGAGTTTTCCCCCTTTTCAACTCAAAATTGGGTCCTTCTGTGTCAGCGTGCACGCTTTTCGCGTGGTAAACAAACAGCTGTTACTTTGGCCAACATCGAGCTAAGTTTTGTAAAAATCGGTCTCACGTGATAAACAATTAAAAATGTCTTACCGGGTAGCAATATTTTGTTCTTATTGAGTCTTTAAAATCAATAAATAGCGAATCTCTGGACCTAAATTGGATTTATAACACCGCGTAAAGTGGTGTAATCTGATCAGTCATGCTAAACCACCATTTAATCTGCACAAAAAAAAGCTCTCAAGCTCAACTCCACCAACACTAGTGGTTAAGGACAGTCGCCACCTTGTGTTTAAGGTGCCAACTGCTCCTAATAAGCCACCAAATTGCGCCAGTTTGCGGCCGAACCCCGAATTCCGGGTAGGTGGAGTTGACCCCCGCAAGACTTTCAATTCGGCGCGTGATTGCCAAGGTGGGAATGTCAAGGTAGTTTCAAAGTGAAGGTGTTAAGGTTAAAGCAAGCGCTCTGTTAAGGGCGCTCACAGTGACCATAAACTAGACACTGACTAACTACCGCCGTAGGGGAAGGTTGTCGTCGATGGCATGTGGCTGGAAATCAACCACGTGTGCGGTGGATTTGCCAAGTGATTGAGTTGTTTCAGGGCAGGTTGGCAGGTTGGCACGACGTGGGTAGCTTTTGGGTTGCGTTTTTTCTTCTAGTTTGTTTGTTTAATGGAGGGTTGAAATTTGAAACCGTGAGAGAGGTGTGCGGTATTGGCTTGTCAAGAGTTGTAATAGGCCTAAGGCAAGGTCGAGGCCTTAAGCGGATTTCCTAGGAAACATGAAATCAGAATATAATAACTTTTATTTCAGATTCTCGAATCACTCGAAAATTCAAGATTTTAAAATCCAAAAACTAAAAAAATAAAATTTCAAAGCCTGAAAATTTAAAAATCTAGAAATTGAAAAAATTCAAGATTAAAAAAAAAATATAAGGCTTCTATATAAGGCCTAGTAAAAACAAAACATAACCCAAAAATGTTGAACTTCTCGTCACAGTGTCCTGATTGTTTTGCTTCAGAGCAATTCTCTGAGATATCGGACTATTCTTATTTTTTTATTTTCTGATATGTTTAAAGGGACATTAAATGCCATCTTTCAGAAATTTTCAGAACGGGCAAAAAATCTTTGATCGAGTTATGAATTTTTGAATCAATACTGATTTTTTTAAAAATTGAAATATTGGTCGCACAAATTTTTCAACTGCATTTTTCGATGTAAAATCAAATTTGCAATCAAAAAGTACTTTAGTGAAATTTTGATAAAGTGTACCATTTTCAAGTTATAGCCATTTTTAAGGTAACTTTTAAGAGCTGAGCAAATTCTCTATATTTTGCTATTTTAATGTTTCATGTTTTTTATGTTAGTCTTGATTATTTTTTTTTTTTCAATAAGACAAGTGACGTTTAAGCGACTACAACAAAAACAAACCTTGTTAAAAACAACAAACAAAAGCCCACCCAAGTAACTCCAAACACACAATATTTTCAAAATTAGCCGCTTAAAACGAGAGTGCCGACCTTGAGAAACCAACCAACCAACAGATGCCTACTGCATAGTTTGCATGCATCATTGGGACAATTAACCTAGCCGGCCCCAAGCACGCGGAACCCCGGCACCGAACCGGCAGCACTGCCGGCGGCGAAAATCGATTCCAATTTGTTTCCTTTTTCTGTCAATTAGCGAACGAGGACTGTTTGTGAGTGCGTAAAAATTTGCATCTTCAAACGAAGTGGGTAATTAAAAACTGCACGAAAACAAAGCAGCCTTTTAAAGTTTGGCACGTTTTGACGTTTCTAACGTAACGCAACTGTCACCGAGACTGCGGTTTCCTGTGACAGTTTTGTGCACGCTAAATTTAGAACCGGTTGTAAAAAATTGTAAACCGTAAACAATCTCCGCACGGTCACGTCTCGTTGATTGAATAACTTTGTTATTCTGCCACTTTTTATTGCCATGTGTTGCGGTTTCGGCTTTGTTGCCTTTTTTTGTTTTTATTTTCCCGCTGGGACTGTCATTGTTTTGCTGCTGCGGCGTGATTGTTGCGATGCGTGTAAACGCGAAAGTGAGACTAATAAGAGTTTTGGCTCCCGCAAGCGTGAAAGTGGAAAAATTGCGAAATTTTGCCGCGTCATGATGACGAGCTGTAACGGTGCAGCGTACCGTTACACGCCGATGTTGACAGGTTGCACGCTTTACGTAATTTGTGCAGTTTTTGCTCCTGAAATTGAGACTCGAAAACAGGCGGCGGGAGGTGTCATCGAGGGTGTCATTGTTTAAATGGCTCCAATTGTCATCACAGTTGGAAGAGTTTGAGCTCTCATGTTCCTAGCAGGTACCGAGGCGTTAAACGATCAATTGTTTTCGCACTGTTTTGATACATCGTTACACGGTTTCGGTGCAATCTGGCAACCTTGATCATTAACAGCTTGTTAGGAGATAATTAGTCTCAGTTACAATAAGGCTTTCTAGGCCCAGTGAAAAAAAATATAATTTAACTCAAAAATGACGAACTCCTCGTCACAGTGTCCTGATGCAAACAATGATCGAGCTCAAGCTGTCACAGTCCCTGCGAAATATTTTGGCGAACATATCGGGCGGTCAGTCGAAAAAAACGAGCTAGAAGTCGCTTGACAAAAAAACTTTTGCTAGAAAGAGAAAGCAAACCTGATGCAAACAAACTCGCAGCTTCCATGTAAACATACTTTAAGTGTGTTGATAAATTTCTTGCTAGGAAGCCCTATTGCAACGAAGTACCCCCTAAGAAATTTGCGAGATTTTCACGCGTTGGTCCGACAAGCCAAAAAAACGGCTTGATGGTGGACAAGTTGACAACTTGACAGCGTGCACGGTAACACAGAATGACTCATTTCTCAGTTAACCTGAACAATTGTACCGTTGTGCAACATTAGGATTAGGATTAGCAATATCTTAAATCCTTGGCCTAGAAATCCAAAGCCGCACTCGACATTCCACGCGATTTCCGTTCCCAAAAAGCAATTTTTGCCGGACACAAGTGCCCGGCGGCAATCTGGTCATAAGCAGTTTTTGCACGTCCAGTCTACGGTATCAATCTAATCCCACCTTCAAGTTCAATCCGCAGCAATACTCTGCCATCGGAGTTATAGTTTGAACGAGAGAGAGAGAGAGTGTGTGTCGGCAATAAATGGCATAAAGCAGTAGAAAAGCACTGCACGTATACGAAGTTTGGACGACGACATTGAAATTCTTCGAGCTGAACTACTTGTGCCACCCGACGTCAACCAAACTGTTGCAACAATTTTTCTCTGCTTTTTTTTTTTTTTTTTGCACGCGCTAACTAACTTTGCCAAACAACGTGCGTTCGGCGCTGGTATGTAGAGGTCACCAGGAGGAAGGTGGGTGATTACGACGACATGGGACTAATTAATTGAGGTGGTATTTTGGTAATTACTTCCAGAGAATGTTAATGGTAGTTTATTGTTTGCTAAAGGTCGTTAAGGATATTGACTGCGAAATGCTTTGCCAATGTGTTGTGTGGATTTCTAAGACTTTCCGAATTTTCATGATTCTTCGTTCAAAGATAATAATTTAGATTTTCAATATTTTGAAAAATTTCATTTTATGAATAAATTAAAAGAAAATTACATGTTTCTCTCACAAAAATATCAATTTATTATTCCCGTGAAACTGAAATCGAAGCATGACTCAAAAAATACACATTCAATATAAAATTTGCTCTACTGATAAACGTAAATACTTTAAGAAATTTTTTAATTTTGTTTCCAAACGTTTAAAAAATGTTTAGTTTTAGAAACTAACTAAATCTGCTCATAGTGGAAAAATTGTTCAAAGAAAACCGTTCTACCCAGGTTAGTACTGTTCAGAAAAACTTAAACAGTTATAGTTGAATTCCAAAAATCCGTATTTTTAGATTATGGTTTAAATTTTTTTAATGAAAATCAAATTTTCATTCGAAAAGTACTGCAAAAGTTGATTAAAAGTGCAGTTTTCGTGTTCTAGCCACTTTTAATTTTAGATTTTGAGTTAACTCATACATTTTTCTGTTTTTAGTTTTCAGTGCCCGTGAGTTCCTGATGGAAAAAAAAGTAAATTGTTTCCAGTTTTCAAAAGTATCGGACGATGTATTTACACATGGGTAACCGGGAAAAGTTGCCTCGACCCCTCTTCGATTTGCGTGAAACTTTGTCCTAAGGGGTAACTTTTGTTCCTGATCACGAATCCGAGGTCCGTTTTTTGATATCTCGTGACGGAGGGGCGGTACGACCCCTTCCATTTTTGAACATGCGAAAAAAGCGTGTTTTTCAATAATTTGCAGCCTGAAATGGTGAATAGATAGAAATTTGGTGTCAAAAGGACTTTTATGTTTAATTGGACGCCTGATTTGATGGCATGCTCAGAATTCCGAAAAAACGTATTTTTCATGGAAAAAACACTAACAAAGTTTTAAAAACTCTGCCATTTTCCGTTACTCGACTGTAAAATTTTTTGGAACATGTCATTTCATGGGAAATTTAATGTACTTTTCGAATCTGCATTTTCATTTATTACAAAAATTTTCATTTTAAAATTTCCTGTTTTTTCTAACTTTGCAGGGTTATTTTTTAGAGTGTAACAATGTTCTACAAAGTTGTAGAGCAGACAATTACAAAAATTTTGATATATAAACATAAGGGGTTTGCTTATAAACATCACGAGTTATCGCGATTTTACGAAAAAAAGTTTTGAAAAAGTTACATTTTGCGTTTCTCTTTGTTTCGTCGTCCGTGTCTGTCGCGGGTGACGATGAACGGCCATGATCGACGACGACCAACTTTTTCAAAAAAAAAAAATCGTAGAATCGCAATAACTCGTGATGTTTATAAGCCAATCCCTTATGTTTTTATATCAATTTTTTGTAATTGTCTGCTCTACAACTTTGTAGAACATTGTTACACTCTAAAAAATAACGCTGCAAAGTTAGAAAAAACACGAAATTTTAAAATGAAAAATTTTGTTCTAAATGAAAAAATGACCCTTCAAAAAGTAGATTAAATTTCCCATGAAATGACACATTCCAAAAAAAATTACAGTCGAGTAACGGAAAATGGCAGAGTTTTTAAAACTTTTTAAGTGTTTTTTTCGATGAAAAATACGTTTTTTTTCGGAATTCTGAGTACGCCATCAAATCGGGCGTACAATTTTACATAAAAGTCCCTTTGACACCAAATTTCTATCTCATCACCGTTTCAGGCTGCAAATTATTGAAAAACACCTCTTTTTTCGCATGTTCAAAAATGGAAGGGGTCGTACCGCCCCTCCGTCACGAGATATCAAAAAACGGACCTCGGCTTCGTGATCAGGGACAAAAGTTACCCCTTAGGACAAAGTTTCACGCAAATTGAAGAGGGGTCGGGGCAACTGCTGTGTGAGTTGGCGGAGAATTACCCACATGTATTCAGTGACAATTTTTACCCAACTATTGGACTATTGTTAGGCTGCTGCAAAAATTTCTTTATTCTATGCATGGGATGTGGGCTAAATAAGGCTTTCTAGGCCCAGTGAAAAAAATATAATTTAACCCAAAAATGACGAACTTCTAGTCACAGTGTCCTGATGCAAACAATGATCGAGCTCGAGCTGTCACAGCCCTGCGAAGTATGTTGGCTGACATATCGGGCGGCCAGTCAAAAAAACCAGCTAGAAGTCGCCTGACAAAAAACTTTTGCTAGAAAGAGATAGATAATGTAAACATACTTTGAATGTGTTGGTAAATAAAGCCTTATAGAAGACATGGCCTATTATAACACTATGAAAACTCATCCAAACTTCAAAAAATTATAGTGTTTTAAAGCTGGAATGATGTCAGCTATCCATTGCAATTTCAATAACATGAGTTTACAAAACGAGTTTTCATGTACCGTAAACTGGGGTGACATTGATAGCCCGGGGTGACTTTGATAGGTTTTTCAAATGCCCGTCAAATTCATAGCTCAACATTTTTGAGAATTTTGAGTATATTAGCACTAAGGGCTACCTTATTATCGAACATATATGCAAAAATGTGACTGTTATATTGGATGTATCCAAATTAGTGGCCAAATCAAATTTCTATCAATGTCACCCCGGGCTATCAATCTCACCCCAGTTTACGGTATTTTTAAAATCCAATGTTTCATGAGATTCCTTTGGGTGTTTGAATAGATTCTAGTCTGTATTCGTAATCAAAACTAGCCTAGTTATCAAAACACATAAATAGAACTCTTAAATTTTACAAACCGTGATACTCAACATTTTCACAAAACTACGTTTTTTTTAAAAAATGCTCCAAATTTTAGTTTTTTTACAATTTTGGATTCAAATTATCTGTATTTTTTGCTTTCCTTTCGAAAGTAAAACAATTTTTTAAATATTTAATCGCATTTTCAAATTTTTCATAATTTTTTCAAAATATTTTTGATACTTTTCGAAAGTTGCTTTGTCCAGAATTTTTTCCTAAATTTCGAAAAAAAAAAAGTTTTGAATATACTCAACATTTTCACAGAGCTACGTATTATCGAAAAATAAGTTCAACATGAGTAGATTTCTTTTTGGGAGAACAGATAATATAAGAAAAAGAAGAGGAATTTCAAAAAAATAATATTAGCTAGGTAATTTGCTACTCTTAATAATAGGTAGTTAAAAGGTCTTAATGATTTTGTAAACCTGAAGTTTTTTAAACCTTATTTTATTATTGTATACACATAAAGTTGGCCCTAAAACAAGTCGAAAACGCGAACATGAGCTTTTTGAGTAACAATTAACCCTCTACTGCCCAAATTTTTTTTCGAATTTTTTTAATTTTCCCGTGTTCAGGAGGTCATTTTGAGCAACTTTTGTTCTACGAAAAACTTTACTTCTCTTGTTTTATGTTTTTCTTGTTACATTTTTAGTATTTTAATTTGCATTTATCTTGTTAAGTTTATGTTTGTTTTTGGTAGTATTCGGCCTACTCTACCACCTCCTATCATTACATTTTGCCTATCTAATTTTTTCATGTTTTTACAGTCACTTTTTCAATTTTTTGCTTGTTTTTCACATTTTCTGCTCTAGAATGGCAACATTATCATTTAAATTGTAAAAAATGCGTAGAGGCATAGTCTGGGACACTACAAAAATTACTGCATACTTCTTTTTACTGAAAATATAGGAAATGTTAGTCAAAAACACAGCCAAAATTTACCCCCAAAAAAATTAAATTTTTAAAAACATTGGCAAAGTCACATAAAACAAGTAAAACTTCCAACCCATATATTTTCTAAAATTTCAAGAGTTCTTCTTTCCAATGCTTTTTAAAGATCAAAAATTGGTTAAAAAATGGATTTTTGGCGATTTTTTATATCGAAGCCCGTCTAAAGGCGGGGTTGGGTTGTAGAGGGTTAAGTATCAAAATAGTTCTTAATTGTTGATCGAAAACCAATCTATAATATCACACAGTAGTAAAAAAAATCAAAAATTTACGTTGATTTTTGGCATGCAGAAATATTTGAAAAATTTTGTTGCCAAAAACGGGATGGCTCTGTACTCAAAATTTTTACAAACATTTTGAAAATAATAATATTTTTTTTAACTCAGAATTTTCACAAAACTGCCTGTTTAGTACACTGCAAAAAAAAATATCGGAATTTTCCAAAAATACGTGGTTTTGTGAAAATGTTAAGTATTATCAGAACAAAATTATTACTTAGGACACTTTAAATTTTTTTTGTAGTTTTTGTCCCTCGACTTTGACTGAAAATTTAAATTGCAAGCCATTCTAATAAAAAAAAGTGTTGTAAAATGCATTATACCAGTACAGTAGCATTTATTCATCTGTTTTCAAAAATACTTAAAAATGCAAAATATTTTTAATCTGGTGACATAAATGACATAAACTTTAAAAAAATATTTGCAACGGTGTTACAAAATGTGCATAAAATCCCGATCAATTGATACTTACATTAAAAAAATCGAAAAAAATGTACCGTCATCTGGGCCGAACTGGGACAGCCGTTTAAACCATGTTTTTGAATAACATTTCGAAATTTTGTGTTGTTTCGTTATAAAGAGATGCATAACAACAAAATTACTGCATCGATTTCCAAATTTAAAGGTTTTAAGTTCTCTTAAAACAGCAATTTACCCCAGTTGATGGTACTTTTTTCGAAATCACGTAGTTTTGAGAAATTACAACTATTTAAAAAAAATATTATACACATTAAAATAAAGTTGAAATTCTGGCTAAAACAAACAATTGTGTTTTGAAATTAAAGATTTTAAAAACCAATTAAATGGATACATAAGTTAAACTCTGATTTGCAATCTATAGTAAAAAAAGGTGACTGACTTTATCTGGTCAAAATTCTCCCAAGTAAGTCGACGCTTTCGTGCTAACTTGTCGCACGTCGCTTTTCGACGTCCCGAGAAAAACACGTTTTAATGATTTACCTTGAATAAACAAAAACGAGAGCACGCAATGTCAACAATAACAAACACGTTTTGTTTGGTTGAATTTGTTTGCTGGAATCCCGAGCTCTAATTAATTTTTTTTACGGTAGTCGTGCTCGTACTTGTGTCAAACGCGTTCTGACCGTTCTGACCTGAAATCCCTGTGGCCAATTGTCGCAGTTACATAAGATTGAAACTTATTTCATATGAAAAGTGACAACAATGCACGAAGTTTTTTCGTCTTAAATAGAATATCTCAGGTTTGAAATCGAATTTTGGGGATCTGTGAAGGTCAAAAGGTGAGGCGTTCTTAACTCAATTTGGCCCAAAGGGCACGTGCGACAAGTTTGCACGACAGCGACGAAATGAAAGTGACATGCACTCAAATTTGCCCATTACGTAGCTTAACCCTGCTGTCTCTTCACGATAAAGTAAACGCTTTAAATGCAGTTAAAAACTGCTTTCAGCTAATGACACTAAGTAGAAAAAAAAAATCACGCAATTGTTTGCAACTGTCCTTAGGCGTTCCATATCGTGTGAAGTGAAAGGTGCAAAAATGTTTCGTGACCTAGCTTTTTTTTTGCAGACATTTCAAAATTTGCACCTTTTTGATTGATCGATTCCTAATTCAAAGTTCCATTTTTCAAACCATTACATTCCGATTTATCGTGTTCAGACGGGCGAGTCCTTCGAAAATTGGTTTGTTCTATTAACCACTCCAAAACATGTGCACAATGTGTGGAAGCCCAAAGCGCCAAAAATGATTGATTTTCCTCTGGCCAATGACACTTCTGTTCCATTAGTCTAGTCTAGGCTGGAAGTCAGATCTGTCCTCTTATGCTAATAACTTAAGTTACACGCTTTCAATGTCTAGCAAGGACATTTTTTGGGCGGCCTATTTTTAAGAACAAGATTTCTTTTTAAGAAGCCCATTATGGGTGCAGAAAACGTCCTCCAACATGATTTCGATCAGAAACGAGTCCGTGGGAATCGGTGACGGCGACGTCGACGACGAGGACTGTTCCAAGGCCAACTCGTGGATTGGCAAATCTCGTTCCGCGTAACCAGAATGAAAGTTTAAAGTGGTCCGTTTTTTTTGTTCGAGCTATTTTGCCTATTACGTAATCGCGCAGGGGCGAAAGTCGTTCGTGGGGCGAATGAACGGAGGAAAATTTGAGGCAAAAAAGGCATAAGCCGGCATCCCACGTCGCAAATTGAACTGCTGAATGCAAAACAAGATTTTTCGCTACAATTTTGTTGTTGTTGGTTCGAACAGTTGAACAGTCTCTCCCAGACGAGAAGACCTTCGGCCGTTTTTTACGTGCAGATTGTTAAATTGGTAGTGCAGGTGTGTTATTGATGAAACTAGAGGAAATTCTTTTTCCTAATGAGCAAATCTGGTCTAGGCGGACACACTGCAGTTTTGGTATCCGTTATAATGAGTTGTAGTGTATTTTAGAAAATATTATTTTTATTGTACAGTCTGTTTTAGTTAATGCTAACGAGCAGGAATTTGATAATATACGAAAGAGCTTTAATATAAATTTTGTATCGATCCTCAAAATGCCATTCTACAATTGACAGGCAATCGAAAGACCTTTAAAACGAGTCCAAAATATTGACGATCTGGCAACCCTGTCTCAAGTTATGACCACTTAAGTGATATTTATGTACTTTTTATTCCTGATCTAAAGAATATATGAAATTTGTGTCCAAGCCCATCATATTACCCAATGTTGGTAAAGAGTGAGGAAGGCATCAACCACATAGGTGGATTAAGTTAGTTTTTGAAAGACAATTGAAAAAAAAAAACAATTATGGTAGTTTGACGTTCGTATGGAAAATCATCGAAAAATTGTCCTATTCAACTAGAACAACTATCTTCTGATCGTAATTAAGCCCCAAAACAACCCCCTAAAATTTGGGAGCGATATGAGCAGACCCGCATTTCCGCATTGCATTTTAATTTTGTTTGGAAATGTGTGTGGGGCCATGGGTATTATCGATTTATAATATTTTGCCTAGGGACCATCCATAAACCACGTGGACACTTTAGGGGGGGGGGGGGGGGTGTATGGCGATTGTCCACGCTCCATACAAAAAAGATTTTTTTTGTATGGACAATTGTCCACGAAGGGGGGGGGGGGGGGTTGAGATTCCCAAAAAAGTGTCCACGTGGTTTATGGATGGTCCCCTACTCCATACCGTGTTGTGGCACCGTATGAATGTGGAGAGTATTGGTGGATTTTTTTTTATTTGTAAAGTCATAAATTAAAATAAGGAAAATTTATATTTGTAGTGGACTGGCCTACTCAGATTGGATCGGGTTTCTTCGGGGATGGTTCCTTGAAGGGACATTCATTGGCGGCACCGTATGAATATGAGCAATATGGATGTCAAACTTCATCATTTTCAAAATCAAATATAAAAAAAGAAACATAGAGGAAAGTGGGGCAAGTGTAACAAGCTAAAGAAATGCTCGTTATGCTCATTAAAAACGTTAAAAAAATGTGTCGGATTTTTTTTATAGTCATCTTATTCCAGGTCTTGACTAAGATTTTGAATTTTGAGTGAGCAAGTTTTTAAAAAAAACCTGTTTTTTAATGTAAAAAATTGATTTTAAAATTTTTGATTTTCCGTACGTTCTACTCAACTAGTGGGGCAATGCATGAAACAACAGATTTGAATGTGTTTTAAACGTTTTTTCAATTTTAAATTAAATAATAATATTTTACTAAAAAAATGATCGTTTTTACGAAAAACAATTATTACTTAGATGATAAATAGTAAATTTTCATAATATTACTATATTTTGCATGGACAATTTTTTTTTTAAATTGTTTATCAGTTTTCAAGTTCTTTTATGTATTTATTTCCCAATCAAATGTTGCAGCAATTCGTATTTTTTTTCCATACTAAAAATCCATATGGTACACTAGGGTGTAATATCATCGATTTTCCAGCACAGCAATTTTACAGTTCCTTTTGGGGTCCTAAACAACTCCCCAAAGTTTGGGAACGATTGGTTTAGTCCTGAGATGGGATAAACAAAGAGAAAAAAACTAATTGTCAATCTAGACCACTTACAACATGGCCGCTTCTGTCAACCTAAACCAGTCTTTTCTTATGAGGAGAAAATGGGAAGTATTGTAACACAGACAAAATTGTAATTTGAGTTGAAAAAAAAATTAAAAAAAATTAATCAATTTCACAAAAAATGGTAAATTGCATTTATAGATTGATTAAAATATTTTAAATTGAAAGGCATTTATTTCTATCGCACACCAAATTTTCATTAAAAAAAAGATCATTCTTTTGGCGCTTTAAAACAATCGTTTCTATTTGCGCGTATTGGCTGTAGTGGCACATAATTGGCAGATAATTGATTTTTCTACATAGAAATGCCATCTAGATTGAACAATATTAAACTTGTGCTTCCAGTGAAATGAAAATTTGGCGTGACGAAACAACATTGAAGAACTGGATTTAAAAAGCAAACAAAAATAATCACAGCTTATTAAACCTATTTGATTTTTTCGCACTTTTTCATTTCAACACATTGCTACAAATTGAAAAACGAACTTTTTGCTCTTTGAAGTGAATGAATTGGTACAATTTTAAGTTCTTCTTTAAGTCTGACACCTTAGGGCGTGCGACCTATGGAATGTTAACTTTCGCTTTGTAAATGCCGGCCCCGATACTCTCAAGTGTGCTCCTCTTTGGGAAACTGGGAAAGATTTACTTACTTTCATCACGGACGTGCTTTCATTGCGTAACGGGACAACGACAGAAGCAGATCTAAGAAAAAAATCTCCCCTCTCATTTAATAACTTGCAGGCAACTTGCAGGCTTTTTAGGATTTTTTTTAGATTGATGTAAGAAAACGCATTTAAATCATATTGCATTTTTCAAATCCAAATGAAAATTAAAAATCTTTCATATAAAAAACACAGTAAAAACTGAAGAAGTGAAATCGTGATCGTATCGTATCATTTAACTCGAGCGTGACCTCGAGTCATCTTTGATTTGCCAACCATTTCTAGTGATTTGTATCCGGCAGCTCCTTATGAACGGATCCACCGTAAAACGATGGAACATAAACTCAGGATTCTCCTCCCACGTCCAACCGCAAATTTTAACAGCCCAATTCAAAAAATCTGTGGCCAAAATCTAAACAAAATTTCAACCAAAGAAAAAGTCATCCGCATGCTTGAGCACTGAGTTGAAGAACATCTTCAAGAAAATTTGAATAGAGGAGAAAAGCAACTCGCGACAAAATTTTGAGGCTAGGAATTTTGACAGGTATGATTTTCATAAAGTATTCGCCTCTTTTTCTTTCCCATCAGAAAACTGAGGATCTATAGAGGAGAAAATCGTGACGTCAGAAATGAACTCATTTTGTGAGTGACTTTAACATTTTGGCCTAGTTTGACAGCTACATTGTCCCCAGTTTTTTTGTGGGAGAGAAAAGGAGGCGAATACTTTATGAAAATCATACCTGTCAAAATTCCTAGCCTCAAAATTGTGTCGCGAGTTGCTTTTCTCCTCTATTGTCAAGCTATCTGAATCACAGATTGCTTGATATTTTTATTCGAACACGAACTTCTCGCAAAAAAAAACAGAAAAAGAATACAAACGTAAACACTCAAAAAGAAGACCCTATCCAGCCGTCCCGTCCCACGTTTAGTCCTCACTTTGCGCAAAGCGATTCAATTTTCTATGGGAATATGAATCCGGTTTTAATATATCGTGAAACGTGAATTTTATAATTATCAAAATCCAAAAAAAAAAAGAGTTTTTCCCATACAAATTTATATGGAAAATTGAATCGCTTTGCGCAAAGTGAGGACTAAACCAATCGTTCCCAAACTTTGGGGAGTTGTTCAGGACCCCAAAAGGAACTGAAAATTGCTGTGTTCGTTAAATTTGGACAACTTAATTTTTTTCCATACAACCATATTACACCGTAATGGTACACTTGCCCCACCTGAACAAGATGTTTTAAAAGCTCTCAACAAAAATAATCAAAAGTCAAATCATACTTTATAATAGGTGCAAGTCATTGGTAGGGACACTACAGATCTAGGAAGAATAAAAACGAAGTTGACTTTATAGCTGTCGGCCACCATTGCTAGTACCAACCACTAGTGTCTTCCTTTTTATCTACAAGGACTTCGCCGCCCTGGGCTCCTAAGTGTATGAAAGTATGGCACGGAGCGACGGCGCCGAATACCCATATTTACACTTAGAATTTTAGAGCGCCCGCCGCGGGATTCGAACCAGCGACCTCTGGATTATGAGTCCAGTGCGCGGTCCGATTGATCCACACGGGCGGGACAAGAAGGAAGAATAGCCTTTTGATAAAATGAGCTTTAAAACGAACCCTAAGCCTTATTTTGTACTTTCCAAATATTAAAAGAACACAAAGGTTTTGAAGAAAAAACTTCATTAAATCTTATGCCCCGTGGCGTTTACGTCGTTTTGGCGGTTATGTGTTAGTAGAATCAGCTAATTTCATTGCTAGCAACAATTCCTCATACTGGAAATAATCAAAATTGTAAAAATTACGGCCGTACGAACGATTGTTCCTCTTGCCCCATATGGTCGTTTTGACCTAAATGGTCATTTATGGAGGACTGAGGATTTTTTTTGATTTTTTTGACCGCAACCTGAATTAGTCCCGGTTCCCCGGAGTATGTTCCGTTAAAGGGAAACTGGCAGCACCGTATGAATATGGACGATATTGATGTCAAACTAAATGATTTTTTAAAGTCCCAGATGTAAATTACGAAAAAATTTCAAAAAAAATCCTTTTTAATGATATAATATGAAGGGTTTTGATAAAAAAAAAATGCATGAAAATCTAATGGTTTCAAACGGCTTTTTAGACGTCGGGAATGTATGGAAGTTTCATCCCAATAGAGCAAAGTCGATTTACGAAAACTGGTTTTCAAAATGCGATGCTTGACTCCCCCAATTTGAACCTATTGTTGTCTGATTAACTCCAAACAAAACCAACATTTCTCTACCCTGCATCACATGGCCATCTCTGATCGGTATCGCCACATTCCAGTTCACTACCGGTTGTTGCCTATCCAATCGATCCGTCCCAGCCTCAGCGACGCCTACTGGACGGGCAACAACCACCAAAAGTCAACCAACTTTCACACTTCGCCACAAGTCGATAAATTAATTTATGTCTTGGATGATTGCCGAATCCAATCAGATCTTCTTCGATGCTGGATTTTCACTCTATTTTGTAAGGATTTTGGTCTTGACATTGATTTGTGGGATTTTTCTACTTTTGGTTGTGTTTTAATTTTTAATGTGGTTTTCGAGAGAAATTCTTAAGGTTTCTCCATTAATTTGAGTAGGCAAATTAAATGCCATCGTAAAGAGTCGTCTAACCTAATAAGTAAAAAGCTCAGGACTATAAAACATAATAATTCTCATGAATCGCATCGCGTGCCAACGATTACCGGTGCTCCCTTCCGGAAACCATCGCGCTAAAAATACCAAACCACAGCCGATTCACTCGCTGCAAAAGTGATGCCCCCCTTGAGAGCATAAATTATTCATTCCCCTTTCTCCCGTTCTACCCCCGGTCCGGCCGGTAATGGCCACTCAAGACCGACCGCAGATAATGATATTCAACTTACTTCTCTCTTTTTTCCTTCTCTTGCAGAGCATATTTTGCCTGGCAAAGTTTGTCAAATCCTATGGCGTTTCGGAGCACCGCGTTGACTACTTCAAAACCGTTGACGGTCATGAATACAACTATCAGTAAGTTTCAAGATGGCGACCCGGGAGCACGGTTCTCGCGAACGACCGACTTTACGGGTTTCATTTAGCAGTTTTCCTGGGTGCTCACTCCTGAAGAGGGCGCAGTTAAAGTTTGAAGCCGTTTGGTCCGGTGGTTCGCGAGTTATAGCCCGGTGAAAATGCGAAGTGACGAACTAACTTTTCGTTGTAATTTACAGTTACCACGACGGTTTAGCGCCACGATTTGAAAAGAGCAAACTTCTGCAGCCTCAGCAGCAGCTGCTGCTGCGGACAAAGCGGCCCCAGACGTACAAACAACCCTACCACAACAAGTACTTTGCCAACGAGCCCGCTTTCGCGAGCAACTTCCAGCACCGACAGCAGCAGATTCAGCAACTGCAGCAGCAACAGCAGCGTCACCATGCGGTGGTGTCTGACGTTCCAGCCCCGACGTACGCTAGCCTGGTGAGCAGTAGTTCGTTCCAGCAGCAAAACTCGATACCGACGTTCGAGAGTCACGAGAAGATCCGGCACTCGTACGTGGACGAGGAGGAGGACAGCGAAGAGGGCGTCAACAGCAGCTACGAGATCAAGAAGAAGCTTCCGGTGACGATGGCTAAGCTGGCGTCGAAGAATGCTTTCGTGGGGACCGCTGGATCGTTGCACGGACTCCAGGTGGCCAACCAGCACAGGTTGAACGCCCAAGCCCAGCACAATAACCATTACAACAGCTATGATGAGCAGTCTAGTTCCAGTTCCGGATCGTCGGAGGAAACCAACCAAGCTACTCCTACGGTCTCGAGTCCCGTCAAGAACTCGAGCGGTGGCTTCCTGTCGAACGAAAGCGCTCCGGAACACCTGCCCGGCTTCCACTACATCTCCAGCGGGTACACCTACTTCAACTCGCACCCCCACAAGCAGAAGTTCGCCGCCATTCCGGTGGAACCTCCAACCCCAGCAATCCGCAAGCCGTACGTGGCCCCAACGCTGACCACCCCAGCGCCGTCCCCCTCCAAGTACCTCTTCCAGAACCACCGACCTGCCCCGGCCGGAACCACGTCCAAACCCTCGGTCCCACGCCGTCCGTACATCGCCCCGGCCCTCACCACCACCAAGCGACCGTACGTGGCCCCGTCCGTGGACACGGCCGCGGTCACCTCCAAGCCCCCGAGCGATGCCTTCCTGCTGCTCAGCCCCCAGCAGAACGGAGCCAGCCGGTTCCGGTACACGACCGCCAAGACGGCCAGCACCGCCAGCAAGCAGCAGAGCGAACTGTACGAGCCGGAGTTTGACATCGACATCAGAATCGATCTGTCGTCGGATTCACAGTAGAGGGGATGTAAACAAAACAAACAAACAACACAAAAAGTCATAAACCACCACAACAACAACAAAAAACGACGCGCAGACTAACAACAACGAACAACAAACATGAACACAGACGAGTAATTCAAACTTTGCCTTCTAGCCACTAGAGAATATTAATTTTAATTTAAATCGAATTATGACGAAAGAATAAAGTTGCGGAGAAATGAATTCCAGAATGAGTAAACTAATTTTCTAGACTTAGCACTATTGAATCACCCCTCGGTTTGACAGCTAGACAGTCTTGAACATTAGTCTATGAGTTTTTTTTAAGTTTAACTCATTTGAGAAAGAAAGCACCTTTATTAATTTTACTGCCCGTTAATTTTCAAGATTATGCCAGTGCGACAGAGGCAGAATATGGTCCCCTTCCGGTGACCCAGATGTCAAAATATGGCAGTGCGCGCGGGCCGGAAGTGATTGCACACGATGCAGCAAAAAAAAGTAATAAAGTCCGGAAATTGAGTGCCCGTCAGCGGAGCTGAAGCGTTCTTTCTCTTCCTTTGGTGGCGATAATGGGGATCGAGGTTGTGGTTAGAGGAGGGTGAACAATAAAATAATTGCAGGTTAGTTGTCATAATGGCGGCTCCTTTAAAAACATAGTCGCATTCTGTTGTTTTGTAGAAAATTGAATCGATTCTGTTTACAAACCCACTGTAAAAAGAATGGTGGAAAGCAAAATCAATGCAATCTCGTAAGAGTGTCGCAATAAAAACTAATTAAAAATAAATAGTTCACGTGGTTTTTTGATAGCCCCTGATCAATTTATTGAAACATTTTGAAAAAAACAACTTTTCCAAAGAACGTCATTAAGGTCTAGTCTATAATTTACTGACACATTCACACCTCTGACTACTACAGAGTGTTGGTTTGTTTGCATCAGATTTGCTTTCTCTTTCTAGCAAAACTGTGACAGCTCGGATCTTTGTTGGTGACCAAGGTATGTAAATTAGATAAGGTAAGGCGGGATTTCCCAGCTGCCAAAATACTCACAGACTGGTTGGTCACTTTTTCGTTTGACACTTTTTAGTTTGTACCCCGTTCGTTTGACAAAGTCAAACTAAAAAGTGACAAACTGTCACATTTACACGGCGCTCACGCACACTATCAAAACAAACGTTCGGTAGTGTGTGTGAACTCTGTGTAAAAGAGATGTCAAACTAAAAAGGGACCTCGTTCGTTTGACAACAGTTGGTGTCAAACCATCGGGGTTTGAGTGAAGTTAGCATGAAACCCGGATTTTATATGGAGATTTTCAGAAAAGTGAAAATTTAACAATTTTCCGGTCAAATTTCACCGGATTTTTTTTCTGTAGGGTTGTTAAGCAGGCCAAACTGAACCAAAAAACGCGTTTTTTTGAATTTTTTTATTTTTTATGTTTTTGTTTCAAAATCGTATTTCGGTTCAGTGCTTAACAACCCTACAGAAAAAAATCCGGTAAAATTTCCCCGGGAAATGGTCAAATTTCAAGTCAAATTTTCATTTTTTTTTTGAAAATCATCATATAAAATCCTGGATTTGTGCTAACTAACTATTTTGACAGCTGGAAAACCCGCCTTACCTTAATAATCTACATACCTTGGTTTGTGACGAGGAAATCGTCATTTTTTTTAAGTGATCAGAAATGGTTTTTAATCGTTGTACATAAAAATTGTAGTTCTGGCGAATCGGGAAAGATGAAACAAACTCTGACAGCTATCTTAGGGAGCGTTCTTTTAAAACGTAACGCAGTAGGGGAGAGGGGTCTCGAAGGCCGTATTAGGCTCATATTTTTTTACGTTACGTTATAAAAGAACGCTCCCTTAACCATTATATGCCCGATATTTTGATGTTTCGATAAATGTCCAGTTAGAACAGATTTTGAGCTTGAAAATGTGTACAAAATTGTCAAAATTTTAGGTTTTTGGTGCTTGAAAACTCCTATCCCTGCTCAGATTGTAGTGCCGGTTTACCTCAAAGTAAATTAAGGTCGTAGCTGGTGTCATTCACTTTAACAGCAATGACTTTCAATGATGTTGTTGTTTGTTTATTTTATTGGGGGACCTTCAACCCATGGGTCAATCGCTCCCATACTGTCAATGATAGTGCTGAAGAAAAAGCTCAGAAATAGTTAGATGAAATGAAAAAAAAATCACAATATGTAAAGTGTTCTACAAACAACATGTAGATTGCCTTTTTTGGATTGAATCATTTTGAAACAAGATTTTAATGGTTTTTTTAACAAATACAACCGAAAAATGGCCGACAACGAGGAAGGTCATTATTCTTTGCAAACAGTGACATAAACATACTTTTTGGCACCCTCCGCAAAAGTCAAACCAGTATAAATTAGCTGCTAGATCTTTTAAAGGATCTCAAGGATCTCTTCTGGAAAAGATCCGGGTGCCGCAAAATGTCAACAAATCACTTGGTTTATTGGACAATTACTTTGTTTTGATCTACATCTACACTCTGCAGAAAAGGAGCTCATTTTGCGACTAAAATAACTTGTGCCATACTATTTTCAGTGGGTCTAGAAACTTCTCCTTTTCCTTCTGCTTTAATCTTTGTTTTGCAAAAATAAACTAAAGCTTTGTCAACGAACTGTCCACCCCGAACCGAATCGCAAAATCCCATAAATTCCAATAAACTTTCCTTCGGTCAATAAGTTCTGAAAGACGGGTCGGTTCGTCATCGCCAGCGAACGTCGAAGAAGGCCCTGTCCGAGCCGGACTGGATTCACATTTATGTGTTTGCCATTCCAATAACAGGCCAACAGCTGGTGGACCCCACCTCCACACCGTCTCGTATTCTGAGGTTATGTTTGCTAATCCTATTACGCGATGACTAGTGGTGGTCCCGCTGATACAGCAGAAACTGCTGGAAATGTTATACACTGTTAAATTTTGTTAGACTGACAAAGTAAATAGTTTTCTTTCTAAAGTGTATTTTGACAGTTGCACGTTAAACAAGTTCTGAAAGGAGAAGAAAAACACTGACAATTTGCCCGCGGCATGCCGCTATGGCAGCCGCACAAAATGCTCTGACAATGACAGTGACACGTAAACGCCGTTAGTCAGTGTGTGCACGCTAAATTGCATAACGGTGGGCGTTTTATTTAAGCATGCTACACGGTCGTACACAGATACTTTTGATCGTGTTTGCCGGAAAAGCGGATTATCTCAACAAGAAGCTCGTCGTCGTCGACGTCGTTGGGAAAATCGATATGCAATGGAAGAAACCAGGCCCGTGGGAGGGATTTAGTCACGACCCGGTGTATGTGTGCCTTTTGTATGTGTGCATTGGCATTTTTCCGTTTCCTTTTTTTTTTTTGCTCCCTGCCATAGCGAGCCATGTTTCATTCGGTGTAACAGAGGAATGATATGTGTTTTTGCCCTTTTTTATCGCAACTTTGTTGGACTTTTTGTCGGGATGGCCGATAGGGGTGTGATTACGAAGTTTCTGGCTCGATTCCACCTGTTATTTGCAAACATCGGGGCTGATCCTGGGCCTGTCTGTCTCATTTCGAAGCTACGGGATAGGGGCTGATGGTGGTGGTGGTGTTGCACAAATAAAGGATCGTGTTATGAAAACCATCAATCATGCTCGTCACACCATGGAGACAGAGATGAGCAGTGCACACTTGGATGGTTTTATTTCTTTTTTGGAGAAAAATGTGTCCTCTATAGAGGAAAATGTTAATTTCTCGCAATAGAATTGTGCTCTTTTTCTGCACTGACTATTTTTTTAGTTCAAACAAAGTGATTTAGCTGTCTTGTGGTCCAGATCGCAAAATTGAGTGGAAAATGGATTTTCCGAAAAATGGTGAAGTTTTTGAGCTTTGGTGTCTACAGGAGAGTTGTTGCAAATGGAAAGGGGCAACTTTTGGTTTGGTTCAAAATTAGGGTGGTTCACGATTAGGGTGATTTTGAGAACCTTCAAAAAGTGATGTTGGAGACACTTTTAGAGCTCTGAAAAACGAACATTTTTATGTATTGACAAGTCAATTTGGACTTAAGGGTCAAAAGTTACAGCCATTTTAAGGTAAAAAAAATGCAAAGAAGAATGGGCGGATTTGGTCCAAGAATGTACACAAACGGGTCCAACTTTTTTCGAAAGATCTCGCCGAGACATGAAAAAAAGTCTTCTGGACCAACTTTCTAAACCCCGGGGTTCAAAAGTTACAAGCTATTGAAGTTTAAGCAGTTTGGGTAAAAATGTATAAAAATAGCATTTTTGCTACTTCTAAAATCATTCATAAAATCTCTATTTTATTATGGATTTCGATCATCTTGACTTCATTCGACGCGTATCAGCAAAAACTATGAGTTCTGATATGTTTTAGCATGATTGAAACATGACTTCTCTTGTTTCTATCCGTTTGAACCGTTTGTGCAAGAGGCATACCATAGAAACAAGTCGAAACTTCAAGATTTTGAAACAGCTCCAGTGAGTATGTTGTAACAACTTATTGGGATGTTCTGAGTCGTCCGAGAACTCCTTGGAGTTAAGACCGCCGTAACAAGCAAGAGGTCGGCGGTTTTTGACCGCTGATCATAGCATAGCTTCAATGAGTATGGTAGATTACATTGCTAATATGATGGAATGTCGAATGAAGTCAAGATGAGCAAAATCCATAATAAAATAGAGATTTTATGAATGATTTTAGAAATAGCCAAAATACGATTTATTGTACATTTTTACCCAAAATGCTCAAACTTCAACAGCTTGCAACTTTTGAACCCCGGGGTTTAGAGAGTTGGTCCAGAAGACTTTTTTTCATGACTCGGCGAGATCTTTCGAAAAAGTTGGACCCGTTTGTGTACATTATTTTTTTTTATTCGTTCGAACCTCAAAATTAGTAAGATACCTATCTATAAAAAAAATCCTAGGGTTTTTTGAATCACAATTTATTTTACGACAAAATATGTGCACATCATTGCAATTGAGCTTCGGTACATGTTGTGTATCAATAGGAGATCATATTTTCTTAGCATTGTTCCAGAATTTCATTTTATTTCTTGATTTTTGTCGTGGGCGAAAATTGGATTTAGGGGTGCGAAAATAGGCACTCCAGAGCACTTTATTAAAACGCAAAATTTCAACAAAAATAAACTTGTAAATGATAAAAACCATGTGGAAACTTAAAATCAAATAGTTTATCAACGTTCTACAACGAATAGAACTGAAAACCATTAATTGTCATTAAGTTCTCGTAAAATTTCCTAGATTTCCACTATAAAGTGTTCGATTTCTGGGTCCACTACCCTATCTGAAATAAAATCGGCACAAAATTTTGAAGGGCACAAACAACACAAGTTAGATTTTCAAGAAATAAATAAAAAGATTTACTATTTTGTTCAAGAGCTGAAACCAG